>NC_142011.1:77390876-77675876 GCF_049901735.1 Notechis scutatus
TAACCAAAGATCCACATACAAATACCATGAACCTCAGAAAACAAATATATATATATATATATATATATATATATATATATATATATATATATATATATATATATATATATATATATATATTTGTTTTCTTAATATATGGTGTTATCCCACGTCATTGTATAGCACGTTCAGCAGAATCTCATCTGCCATCATGATGGCAGATGAGATTCTGCTGACGTGCTACAATAGAAACAAGACGTGGAGAATATATATATATATATATATATATATATATACACACACACACATACATACACACACACACATATACATATACATATATACATACACATACATATATACATATATACATACATACATACATACATACATACATACATACATACATACATACATACATCTCCAACTTTATTATTTTTATAAATAACTCAAGGTGGTAAACATACCTAATGCTCCTTTCTTCTCCTATTTTCCCTACAATGACAATCCTGTGAGGTGGGCTAGGGTGAGAGATTGACTGGTCCAGATTCAACAAGCCAGCTTTTGTCCCTAAATTAGGACTCACACTCAGTCACGTGGTTTCTAAACTGGTATTTAACCCCTAGATCAAACTGCTCTTGTGATTCCTTAGATGCTTGTGAAGAAGAGAATAAAGAATAAAAACATGCAATATGCTCTAGACAGAATGAAACTTAAGAGACGTTGGCAAAGCTCTTCTTTAGAAGAGAAATCAAGCACTATATTATAAAGTAAAGTATTACAGAGTAGAATAGAACATATCTGAATTCCTAATAGTGTATGAATTTTCAAGCATTGGTGTTTTGCTTAGATTGCCCGATGATTGCCTTTCAACGTAGAATAGTAGAAAAAGCCATGCACATCCAAAATGTGTTACGTAATCTGAATAAATCAATGCTAAGGTACTTTGAAAAAATATTTCTTCTCCTTTGACAATTGCAGTTAAATATGATTCAGTACTGTGGCATGGCTAGGCAAAAAGCAAAAACACTTTTAGGCTAGATTAAATGATTCAATTTTGCACAGGTCAGCTCCTGCTTCAAGGAGGAAGCTGTGTCTGGTTCTGGGAAGTACACTCAAAGAAAGTTTTAGATAACTTAGATGGGGCTTGATTTAGAAAATAAGTTCCCTGAGTAATACTGAGGCAGGTTTAAGAAAAGACAACTGAAGGAGGATACAGAAGCTTGTCAGGCACCTGAAGGATGACAAAGAAAACCATGACACAGAAAAAGAATCTCTTCTTTCTAAATGTAGGACACAGAATAATGATTTTTTTTTTTTTAGTTATAAAGGACAATTCCCAATAGTGTATTAGGAAAAGCATTCTAATATTTGATACTGTGGAGAACAATACTTTTACTGGATATGCTTAAAAAGCTTGGCACATACTTGTTGAAGATGCTTAACAGCAGGCCTTGATTTACAACTATTCATTTAGTGACCATTTGAAGTTACAGCATCACTGAAAATAGTGACACAACTGCTGCAGCATCCCCAAGGTCATGTGATCAAAGCTGGCAACTGGCCAATTTTGGCAAGTGGGTGCTTGACAACTGGCATGTATTTATGACCGTTGCACTGTCCGAGGGTCATGTAAGTCATTTGTAACCTCCCCATTTGGCTTCCGACAAGCAAAATCAGTGGGGGAAGCTAGATTTGCTTAGCATCCACATGATTCCCTTAACAACTGGAGTGAATCACTTAACAACAGTGACAGAAAGGTTGTAAATGGGAAACAACTCACTTACCATCCACCTTGCTTAGCAGTGGAAATTTTGGGCTCAATGGTGGTCATAGGTCAAGGACTACCTATACTTTAGATTCCTGCACAGGGCAAGATTGAACTCAAAGTCTAAGTGACTTATTCCATCTTGGTAATTTTATAGAAACCAGGACCTTTTTTTTTTTAAAGTGCTAGATATAAAAGTTTAAAAAGTGAAACATTTGAAGACCAAACTAGTTGAATAACCATTCAGTCCTACAGCCTGTTTACATTCTAAGGTAATCTATAGCAGGAGTGTCAAACTCAATTTCATTGAAGGCTGCATCAGGGTTGTGGTTTACCTCAGGGACTGAAGTGGGCATGGCCAGCTTCACATTAGTCATGTCAAGGGTGCCTGTGGTGGCCCAAGCACTCTGCCAGGAAAAAACAGGCTCCTGGGCTCCATTTTCAGCCATGACAGCCTCCTGTAGCCCTCTGCTAGTGAAAACAGATCTCAGGTGCACTGCATGCGCTTCCCCAGGCTTTGTTTCTAGCTGCGGTGGTCTCCTGCAGCCCTCTGCCAGCGAAAACGGAGCTCCATTTTTGCTGGCATAGTGTGCAGGAGGCCATCGCGGCCAAAAAATGGGACCTGGGAGGGCCGTGCATGGCCCTCCCAAGCTCCGTTTTCACTGGCAGAGGGCACTGCAGCTTGGTCCTTCACTGTTTCCAGGGTGGCCCACAGGCCAGATCTAAGCAGCCAAGGGGGCACATCCAGCCCCCTGGCCTTGAGTTTTACACCCCTGATCTAAAGCATCCCTCTCATATCTGTTCTAAAATCAAATAAAATGGATGGTGAGACAGAAAGGGCTTCAGATATATAAATTATGGGAGACAGAGTTCTTGAAGTGTATAAGGATTTTGGTTTGGCTTTAGTAGCTTCCTCTTGATAGCACTGGCTTCTGGATGGAAGAATCATAGGCGTTAAATATTGCTGAATTGTAATATTTATATTAGGCCTGATATATCAGTTTAAAAATGTTCTTTATGTTATTTTTATTTGGAAACTGAGTATCTTGGTTACTTTAAATTGTGTTCAGGCTTACATATTTTTTCAATAATTCAGGAAGTATACATGATAGCTATAGGTTACAGTACAATACATTTATATGCCTTTGTCAAAATGGACAATCTGCATGTAGACATTTTCAATATTAATTAAATATAAGGCTTTCAACAAAATACAGTAAGAAAAATAATACATATTTTCTTATCTTGAACATGTGTTATCCCTTAACCAAAAGGCAATGGTTACTGTGTTATATTTAGCAATCTGACTAGCACATATATTGCACAATAAATAAATACCATGACAAAAAGTAATAAGAGGTGCTTTAATCCAGGGTGTTCTTTTACAATGAAGTCGCCCTCACAAGAATCTGTATAATTTTTGATATTTACCTGGTAGGGAGAGGATGTTTTCATGGAAGAAAATATTTAGGTCAGAAAATATGAAGAAAGTTTTCTGTCATTTGCAAGATGTTTTAGAGTTTGAAAATGCAGCTTCTTAATTTAATTCTTATGTCTAATGCAGCATCTGTGATTAATCTCCAATTTTACCAATAGAAAACTTATGATATTTGCCTATTATTTCTGTTCCTTGCCTAACTATGTATTTATGTGCTTTGCCCATCAGAAAGAAAGATCAGTCACATATGATTTTAATATTAACTATAGCAGTTAGTCATTACTTCTTTTAGCCCAAAATACCTGTAGGAGATCTGATACCTCCAAATGCTACTAATTCTTTAGTCTGACTTTCCATCTTCAAACTTGCATACCTCATGGAAATTGTGTATGGCTTTGTCTTGTACTTCTTCCATCCATTATGGGCTGTATCATACAGCACGCAGAAAAGTTTTGGAAAAACTGAAAGCTTGCACATTCTTTTATGGTATTGTGATTGCTCAATCAATCAAAATTTATTTATACTCCAAGACCAAACACAATAAAAGAACAAGCCTACAATACCTGAACTATAAAAAAAAATACTAAAATTGAAAGAAAATCCTAAAGCAATTACTGGGTGCTCAGAGACAATTCACAGTTACAACAGATCCCTCCCCCGAAAAAGGTACTTATGACCTGATTTCAAAGTTGACTGCATTATCTCCCTGTTGTCACATTTGACTCACCTATATTACTTATATTGCCATTCTGCATGTCCTACAGTTACATGACCACCATTTTCAATGTTTTTTTTTACTGGTTTACAGTGTTTACATCTGCTTTCTGCCAAAAAAAAATACCCATTGGATAAAACTGATTCACTTAATGACTGTGGCATTCTCTTAACGGTTGTGACACTAGTTTAACAAACGCTGCAAAATGGGTTGTTAAATTTGGCACATGATGACTCGGTTAAAGACCTCAATGACTTACAATCATAATTCCAAGTTCTATTATGGTTGTAAGCAGGGGTGGGCTGCTACCTGTTCTCCCCGGTTTGCTGAACCGATAGTTAATTTTATGCGTGGTTCGGCAAACTGGCAAATTCCACCCCTGGCTGGCCCCACCTGCTCCTCCCAAGAGTTCCCACGTGGCCCATTTTGGATCCAAGGTAAGTAGAGGGCCCACACGGAGGCTCTGGGAGAGTGAAAAATTGGCTTCCTGGAGGCTCTGGAAGGCCAGAAATGGGCCTGTTTCTGGCCTCTGGGGAACCTCCAGAGCCCGGGGAGCGTGAAACCCACCACTACCATGGTGCAGAAGGCTGATTAGGCCATACCCACCATGGCCACGCCTACCAAGCAATCAGGCAGACAAGTGGTTGCTAAATTTGTTGAAGTCAATCCCTGGTTGTAAGTCGAGAACTACCTGTTGCAGCTAACTGTTAATAGCATGAAGGAGGAATGAGGTGGTTTCTAACAGCTATAGGTTTAGATAATTATATTGTGCACCACTCATAAGATCCATTGTGAAGAAGATGGGCAATTCTTAAATTGATAGATAGATGATAGATAAATAGATCGATTAGATAGATAGATTAGATAGATAGAGATAGATAGATAGATAGATAGACAGACAGACAGATAGATAGATAGATAGATAGATAGATAGATAGATAGATAGATAGATGATAGACAAATTCTGCATCCTTCTTAAAGGTTTCTGAAGAGCACTCACCCTGGAGAAGAGTAACAACAGTCTGGTTACAATAGAAATGTGAATTATTAACAATTTGAAGTGGTAAACTTGATACCCATTAGGTATGCGATACTTGTACATCTAATGGGCATCAATGCTTCAATAACTCACGTGAGAAAGATTCTATCTACAAACCTGAACAGAAACAAGTTCAGCTTTCATATAGGAAGCTTATGTATCTTATCAGTTGTCACCCTAATAGGTAGTACCTCAATTCGGAATAAAAATTTACTACAGGATATCTGAGTAAGAAATGATTACTCAAGTAAGCCAATAATGCAGTTTGAACTTCTTAATATTCTTCATTTTTTGAATCTGTTTATTCAAACTAGTTTCTATCGAATAACAAACATCTTTAATCTCTTTTTTCCACTTTTCCTCCTCCTTTCTTTAATATTACCTTATAAAATAGATTCATAATCCATAGTTTATTATAAACAAGTGGATTGGAATCCTCTGTTCTATTTCAGTTACTCCAAGTGTGTTGCCATGCAGATCTGGTTTTTTGTCTTTTTTACAAAAAAGCTCAGTTTTCCAAGAGGTAAAGAGACCATTTTTTTCTACTATGGGCCACTCCTATTTGGAATCCAATTCCTTTGCCTGAATTCTGTTAGTCATTGACCAGCTTACTGCAAAAATATTGTCAGATTGTCCATATTAGTACCTTTGCCATGACTAGAAATTCTGGGGATGCAATGTGTTAATGTAAAAAAAATAAAAAATAAAGACTTTCACATGTGTATGAATGGAAGGAAGAAATTAATGAATAACCAGCAACTAGCAACTATGTCTGGAATGGCCAAAGAATCACAACTGCAGACTGACTTTGAACTTTGTTATGATTTCTCTATTGTAAATAGTTTTCAGATATATAAGATATATTAGCCAGACAATCTTGGTTAGATTAAAAGATTCCTAAAAACCTCCCCGAGCTTTTAATTATCCTGTATTTCAAGATACATATGGAATTTATTTTAAATTCTCCTCGAGACCTGCCTTAAGGAGCCATGGTAGCCACATGTCACAAGAAGGGAGTACCAAAAAGGGTGGGAGAAGGTTTTGATAGGAAAATGCTCAGTTTCTACAAACTTCTTCACTCAGTTGGTTTTGTGCTTCCTAGGCTTTTACCTGTGACAGTGTGCTTGCCAGTCCCTTAATTTCACTTTTTGTTCCTTTGTATATTGTTATTGCAACACCAGACATACAGTATCTGAAAGAGGGCTTCATAGCCATTGCCCACAAAACCTCTTATTTAACAAGTTTAATGCCACTTTTCTTTTCCTTTGGTGTTGGCAGGTTTCATAATGACAAATCACTAAATCACTCCACTGTGATATGTTAATTTAGGGGAACATTAATTTCTTTATCGTGTAACATCATTTGGAGTGTCTGTCCTCAGTGGCTGATTCAGATTTATAAGAGTCTTGATTTTGCGTATCCGTCAGTGCGGTTCTTTAGCAAAGCTGGGATATGCTAACAATATAAGCTGTTCTTAATCTGACAGCACAGTGTGCAGAAGATAAGGCTATTTGGGTTTCCACTGATTTCTAATGGCATACTTAGATAAGAATACACTTTTGTGATCTGATGCAGCTTCTGTTTCTAGGAAAACTTAATGGAATAGCACTATTTTGTTGCTAGATTGCTGGGCCTTAGGTCCCCTTCTGCCCCAAATAATGAGGAAGCAGATGAATGGTGACAGATGCTTTAGAACATCCCAGAGTACAATTGAATATGCATTGAATTATGCAGGTTTTTACTTAAAATCATCACTTGGGGATGAAGAGAAGCTTTTCTTGTAGAAAAAGCCCAGGGTCAAAGTTTCCCCCAACAGAAGTAGAAAACTGACCTGAAGCCCAACAAAGCATTTGCTAAATGGCCACTGGTATAGTTTATATAAGGCAGCACCTTTACATTCATTTGTTTTTAAGTTGGAGAATACAGAAATGTCATTTGTCAACTGACTTTCTGAAGTGGTACTGTGTGAGGTCTGTGCCACCAATTGTCAGACCTGCCTCATCTTGAATCTCTAATTAAGAAAGATCCTTAACTCCATTTATTGAGAAAGGTATAGTTTACTAGAAGTCAAGTGAATTACAGTAATGCATAGCTGGAACTGAAAAAACACATGCCAAAATTCCAAAGCCTAACTTTTCCCTCCCTTTGTTGCCTCTCATCAATGGGCTCACATGTCCAATAAAATTCAAACAAGATGTATTTAGAACAGTCATTTTGGGCATAGGTTTTGTATGCAGCTGAATTCCATTACCAGCCAGTTATTCTTGAAGCCCATCTTGGAGAAATACAGTGAAGTTTCATTTCCTTGAAGCATCCCCTCTACCCATCCAGCACCCCTAAAGTTCACAGAGGACTATGGAATTCTAGAGAATCCTCCAGAATTATCTCTAGCCCTATTCTATGAAAAAAATGGTCATCAGCAGATGAAATTTGAATCCCAAGAGCTTAGCCATAAAAGCATTTTTACTTGGAAATTCTCTTTCCTTTCCTTTCTTTATAAAGGCCCCAAAAGTTCACTAACCAATTCTGTACTGCTCCAGAGACAGTGGAATTGGCATTGATCTAATCATTTTGATGTTGTGCTGTTTCAGCCTGTCCCACTATGGTTACCTTTCTCCAGAGATTTATAGCATAAGGATGATGAAATGAGGCCCGTGTCAGGCTTTTGTCACTTCAACAATGGCGAAATGATGTTCCAAAGAGGCTGCTAAGTTGCAGAAATGGCTACTGTCCCTGTTACAATCTTTCACTGCTATGATACTTCACTATTACATTATACTGTTACCAGGTGTAATATTCTTTCAACCTTACACAAGAACGGTAAAGAAAAGAGAGCGATAATATATACAGTGTTTCTGCCAGAGCAGTCTAATACTAGTGCTCCATTCTAACAAACCGTTGGCACAACACGTTTATCTCTAGCTCTTTAGGGAGATAGTGGCAGATGGTGGTAGACCACACTAATTATGGACCAAACGGGAAGGTGTGAGCCTTCATCAATTTGAAAAAGGCATTAAACATTGCTCGGATCCATGCACAACTATATCTTGACTTTGCCTGCGATATAATGGGTAGCAAAGCATAACTGATTTTACCCAATTGGTGGCTGCTCTTAGTTGTTGGTTTACAGGTAAGGGAGAAACACTGTGTGCACCCCCACAATTATGTACAGCTCATGAACTGGGTATGCAGGGAAGAGGACATCAAAGGAACATGGCAGAAAAATGTTGTTACCAGAGCATCTTTATATTTCATTTAGATATAAGCCTGGGAGGATCTCTGGATACAAAACTAACTGGAAATTAGTATCAATCATAATCTTTACATGACTAGAAAATGGTTGGCTGTTTTCCATACATTTCACTTTTCCATATTCTCCTTCCTGGATGTTTTGGTCCCCAACATGTGAAAGAATAAATAGCTATGCAAGCTGCCTTCTTGCTACAATAGGGAAAACACCAGTTTCTTGAGGTCATATTTTTCCTACCTCGGTACTTGAGTGGAAATAAATAAATCTGAAATTCCTGTCAGTGAAGGAGTTCAGGCAATGAAATTATTCAAAGTGCTCTAGGAAATACATGGAATCCTGGAGTCTTGCCACCTTGTTGTTTATGCATGCAAATTAGGAATTATGCAGAAGAGCTATTTGATTCTTGTTTTATTTTTGTTTAATCAGTTGTCTGCATGTTTGTACAGTTCAGTCACTGTCACTTATGATTGTTTTTGCCATGACACCACAGAGTTTATCAAGAGGCAGAATGCAAAAAAAAGAATAATCTCCATTTGAGAGGTAGCAGGATAAGTTGAACAACTACGCCCTATGGGGCAGGCAAGGGATAAAAAGTAGTGCTTCCTAGAATTAGACAAAAAGTGATGCCTTTAAAAAGCCTTTAAATACAATTCCAACTGTTTGGATAATGGTTTTCTTTATGTTACAGGAGTGGGGAACTATGCCACTTTCATAATTTTTGGACTTCAACTCCCAGAATTTCTGAGCCAGCCATTTTGAGTCAGGAATTCTGGGAGCTGAAGTCCACATGTCATAAAGGGGCCATAGTTCTCCACTTCCACTTTATGACAAGGTTCAGATGTTATAGAAATAGCTTAAGATTCAGGAATTATAAAAAATGATGTTGGAGTTGTTTTTGATTCAGGGTATTTATTATATTGTAACAAATTTGTCTTCAACCAAGTACTTAAATTTAGGTAGGGATTTCTTCTTTTTTCTCATGAGGACTGCTAGAGATGTCAGTTCTATTGGTTAGAGATGTGTGGCTTAGACTAAATCCAGTACAACACAATGTCATCTGTATTCACTTATTATCTCACTCTGTTAGATTTGCTGCAACTTATTTTATAAATAAGCAAAAGGAAACTCTGCATTTCTTGGTGTACACAAGAGGTACAGTTTTATACCCAATTTCTGTCAGTATATGCAATTTCAAACACAACTAGGCTAAATGTGATTTGTTGTGCATGTGACATCTGGTAATATTTACTCATTTTTAATGTAATATATCTGGGCTGTGAAAGACTCCATACTGGCAAATCATTTTGGAAAAGGGGGAAAAAAGAATGTAAATTTATTTTGGTGATTTCCAGATATTTGGCCTTCAGGACCTTAAATTCCCCAACCATCATGGCCGTTGTTCAGAATTTTGAAAATCGAAGTGCATTCATCTGAAATTTGCTAAGGTTGGGAAACACAGAGCTGCTTTGTGCAGAAGTATTCTGCAAGATCCCTTTGATTGATATTTGCCCTCCTTATACCAGCAACCCACCTATTTATGTATTTATGAAACCTTGCTTCATAAATACATAAGTAGCCCCAAATAAACAGATCCTACAAGGAATTCCATTGCAAGTATAAACTAAGCCATTTTTCTACACTTAGTGCTCTAGGTTATTAGCAATCAAGTAGTTCTGTCCCAACAATATAGCCCTGCCTATTCATATGAATCAATGTACCTAGGTTTTATTTCTTGGCTGTACTATGTTAAAGCAGCTGGACAACCATCTATCCTTGAGCTAATTGTTTCCTAGTCATTGGCTGATATACTCTGAATGAGAGTTAATGACTGGAAACTGTCCCTGCTTTTGGAACATGACACCCTTCAGCTAATAAGAGTTGGCAGATAAGGAATCCTTTTGAAATGTAACAGTAGGGAGAAAGGGAATGAGACAGAGATTTAGAAGTTTTAAAACTGGAATTTATCTGAACCAGAAGCAAACAAAAAGTGAGAGATGGGTATCCCCTGATTTTCTTTTGAGATTCTGCCATGGGATATCCATTTTTCTGGGTTATGTAAGGGCCCCTGCTTGTTATTGCATATATCTTTGTAAAGAAATCAACAGTAAAATGTTGCATATGTTTCTAACCCACTGTCATCCCAAACTGTACTATCACAAACTTTACAACAATATATAAAGGTTAAACACATCATCGATTTACCATCCTGCAAACCTGTGTGATTTCTGATTATACAGAATTTTTTGCGCCTCTAGTTCTGTTCCCAAAGTAATGTAAAAGGTATGTTGGGTGGTCAGAATGAAATCATGGGAACTCACCAGGGACATTTCTGCATTTCATGTGTCTTGCAACTAACTCTAAACTCTCTATTCCTCCATTTACTTCTATCTTGTTGCCACTATTAACAAAGGCTTTTCAAGGCCACTTTAAAAATTGGATTTGGGTGTCAGCTTTCTAGGACTTCTTCTCCCAGATGAGCCAACTATGGTTGATTGGACCAGCACCATATTAAAGATAACTGTGCTTATTTGTCTGGCTTTAGAAAATTAAAATATTTTAAGATAATCATGAAAATTCAGATGCTTTAAAATATGTTGGTGTGGTTCTAGGAAGAGTGGACTATTGAGTTAGTTAGATTAGTAGTTTGACTTTGGACCACAGGTTTATGTTCACATACATCTGGAACTGGATATTTTTAAGGGGAAAAACAGGCCCAACAAATCTGAGATATGGCTTTTCCTATATGTCATGATTATACCCTGATTGATAATATTGATGGCATGATGCTATCTTTATCAAGGAAAAATGTGGAATCAACGAATGTCTTTTCAGTCAGAAAGTTTCATAGAAATACGCTTTGAGTGACTTGTCTCAGTCATGCAATACTTTTTCACTGGCATTTTACTACAGAAAATGTCTGAATAGACAATCATCAGGTCTTTTTGGAATGTTTGAGAAGTTGAATTTACTTTCAGAAACCCTTAATGTCATGTAATCTTGTGGATAGCATGGTCATTGTAAGCTTGTATATAGCATGGCCATTATTTGTGAATTGTATTTCAAAAAATTTCAAGAGTACAATAAGTAATGTGCTCAATAAAATCCACAGCTGAATCAGCATATTATTTTCATTGGATGACTACAAATGATTAGAATTGGTCTTGTCCATTTGCTAGACTAAACTTTTTGACCCTTAACTTTAGGTATCTAGGAACAAGGTAAATTTTTTAAGCACTTAAGCCATGTTGCCTTAAAATCTCTCAAGCTCAGTTATTTAGTAGTTCTCCACTGTCTTGGTATTTTCTCTCCATACCCCCAATTATGAATTGCACACTGGGTAATTATCACTTATATATGGTTGTTATATTTTCCTAGTAAAATTTTGCAAGTAGAATGAACTCCGTATAGATTTTGCTAAATGACTTGGAACCTGTGAGATTAAATGAGTTCTGATAAGTGAGGAATTCTAATTGTTATCCATACTTTTCATTAAAATTGTTTACAATTGAGAGGGTATGTCTCTTTCTCTCTCTCTCTAAATGAATGTGTCTGTTCTATGGTCAGAAAATCAAACTGGCAATCTCTTCCTTTTTCTTGTTATTACTGTCCAGTGATCCATTTAAAACATTACAATATCTCCAAGGCAACACTATATCAACCAGGAATGGAAGATTATATAGCTAAATTTCTCTTCCACAAACAGCATCTCTCTAATTTAGAAGAGATGACCTATGTGTAGTAGTTTAGCTATTATGATTATATATAGAAAAAGAAACAAATCTCTAAATGAAACATTCCTATATAATACTATAAAACTGAAAATACATCTATTTGTATTAGTTTTCTTTATCATCTGTCAAGTATATGTGTCACCAGATTACATAATGCTCCTGGTTCAGGCAACTTTTATTTATTCCCTCTCACTATTTAACACTAAGGCTTCCAAGAAAATGAATATGTCTACCTGCTTTATCTGTGAGTTAAATAAATCTGCATTTGGGAGTTTTCCAATTATCTGCTCACACATCTAGTTTCTCCCAACTGAAAATTTTTATTTATTTTTTATTTTATTTTGTCAAGCGATTATAAGATAACAGGTATAAGTATAAACATAGTTATGAATACATGAAATGGATACATATAAGAATAATAAAAAGAAACAATAGGACAGGGATGGTAGGCACGTTGGTGCACTTATACACACCCCCTACAGACCTCTTAGGAAAGGGGTGAGGTCAATAGTACAGGGGTCCCCAACCACCAGTCCCCGGACCGGTACCGGTCCGTGGAACATTTTCTACCGGGCCGCCGGTTTGCTGGGTGCCGCCATCTTGTTTCGATGAGAAAGTTTTTTTAAAGACTCCAATTTTTCTTCTTTCCTTTCTCCCAAAATGAAAAGACGAAAAATGAACTGCATAAAGTTCTGCTACAGCAGGCATTCATTCCCCAAAAAGGAACTCACAAATTACAGAACAAAAAAAAAAGAGAGGTAGGACCAGGATATAGGCAGACGCAAAACTTTATATGCAAAAATAGCCAATCTGGGTGGTTAGCCCTGAGGGAAGTGTGAGGGGCGGGGAATGACAACAGCCAGCATGCATTTTTCAAAAGAACCACACAGGCTGCTGAGCCCTGGACAGAAAGAGTGAGCCGAGTAACATTTTGTTGCTTCCTGATTGACTAATTTCAAGCTCCCGGCTGCACTAATCGGGCAGGGCTGTGTCGCTCACGTGACCTCCAGGCGCGAGATTAAATTCAAATGGCCATGTAGGAGGATATCAGGAGTCGGTTGCGCCGCTTCTGCGGGAGAATCTTTCATTGCAAGGCAAGCGGGTGGGTAAGCGCCGTGAGGTGGGGGGTCAGATGGAGTGCCGCTGTTTAAAAAAAACTGAGCGAAAACAAATTTAATTTGGATTTAATGGAAGGACAAGTTTTCCACTTTGTTGGAGGGGTTCTAGTTGAACAAATGAAGCCGAAAAAGGGGGCTCTTCCTTTGGGGTCGCTTGGCTCACCTTGCCTTGTCATGTGTGCTGATGCCGGTACCGGGCCACGGATCATTTTGTGATGCCGGTACTGGGCCATGGCACAAAAAAGGTTGGGGGCCACTGCAATAGTAGACAGTCTAAGGTTAAAGTTTTTGGGGTTTGGGGAAGAAACCACACAGTCAGGTAGACTCCTGAGTATTCCAGACATTGACCACTCTGTTGCTGAAGTCGTATTTCCTGCAATCAGGTTTGGTGCGGTTTACCTTGAGTTTGTATCCATTGCGTGCTCTTGTATTGTTATGGTTGAAGCTGAAGTATTCATTGACAGGTAGGACATTGCAATATATCATTTTATGTACTATACTTAAATCGGACCAAAGGCAGCATAGTTCTAGGTATTCTAGGTCTAGAATTTCAAGTTTGGTGGCATACGGTATTCTGCAACTAGTAGAGGAGTGGAGAACTCTTCTTGTGAAATATTTCTGGACTTTCTCAACTGTATTAATATCAGATATGTAATGCAGGTTCCAGACTGATGAGCTGTATTCAAGTATTGGTCTAGCAAATGTTTTGTATGCTTTAGTTAGTAGTGTGATATTACCAGAGCAAAAGCTACGCAGGATTAGATTAACAACTCTTAATGCCTTTTTGGCTATGTAGTTACATTGGGCTCTAGCACTTAGATCATTAGAGATGAGTACTCCAAATTGGGAAAACAGCTTGGGCAGAACAAGTAGTTTCTGTGTGAAAAACATTTTACTATACACACACACTCTTCTCTATATATTTATATATATAAAATGCTTTGGTTGGCTGTGTCTTCCTCAATCACTGGTCCTTTATTAGAGGCCTGAGAGTTTGAAAGTTCTGTGTAGGATCTTAACCAGAGGTGGTATTCAGCAGATTCTGATCAGTTCTGGAGAACCGGTAGTGGAAATTTTGAGTAGTTCAGAGAACTGGCAAATATCACCTCTGACTGGGCTGCCCTCACCTCTGCCTCCCAAGTCCCAGCTGATCAGCTGGGTCTTCTTTTGTTGCCCTCCACAATAGAACGGAGCTTGAAAACAGGTTAGTGGGGTGGGGAGGGAATTGGATTTTGCAGTAACCTTCCCCCAGGAATGGGAGGGAATGGAGATTTTGCAGTATTCTTCCCCTGGAGTGGGCTGGAGATTTTATAGTATCTTTCCCCTGCCATGTCTACCAAGCCATGCCCACCAAACCATCCCCACAGAACCAGTAGTAATTTTTTTTAATCCCAACGCTGATCTTAATTATTCCTAGCACTGCATTCTTCTAGACAGAAAGCTTTGATATTGTTCCTGGATCTGTTAGAGCCACTCTCCCAATTTAGGAATCACAGCCCCAAATTCTCCTCCACACTGGGACCACTTCAGCCTTTATATTCCACACCATCTCTAGTTCCTCCTTCAGACCCTAGTTCTTCAGTTTCTCATATTTCTTCTTCCTGATGTTGCTGTCACTGGACATTGCTAAATTTATCACCACCTCTGTCTTCTGGCCCTTGTACACTATCTCAGTGATTGGTTGGCTGGCTAATATCTGTCTGTTTGGATCTAGAAACCCCACAGTATCTTAGCCCTTACTTTCCACAACCTTCTGTGGGAATCTCCCATTGGGACACTTAGGAGGGTCTATCCCATACATTGTGCAGATGATCTTGTACACAATGACAGGTACTTGGTTGTGCCTTTCAATGTATACTGTTACTGCCTGACTCTTAAATCCTGCCACTATATATAGGACTGTCACTCAATCCAATAGTCTGCACCTTGGATCCTCTCTAGTGTTATAGATCCCTGCTTCTATGGTGCTTAGTGCCTGTTCTTGTGCTGCTATGATCACTTTTTCCAATGTCTGCCACCTCAGGTATCTGTCAGTTGACCATCCCATGCAGGGACTTGCCTTATGATAGAATGATTTTAGATATAAATAAATAATTCTGAAAAAGTAGTTATCTGACATGCTAAGGATTCAATAAAAAGAAAGACATTTATCTGCTATTTGAAAAAGCAGACTCTAGAAATACTTCATTGAAAGTATGAAGCAAAATTGGTTTTTATATTTAATCTCAGTTGCATCATACTATATTCATAGAAATATAGCAAGTGCATAAACACTAGGGATTTTTTATCAAGACATTAGCAATCACAGCATCAATGTGATGGAACACCAGCCTGATAAGAATCTATGTGAAAAAATATATGTATTGGGAATGTACATGTTTGACTAAAGACAGAAGAAGCATCAGACACTAGTTAATTAAGAGATGAGTAAGTTTAGAGGTAACAATAAAATACAGTCTGAGTTTGTTGTCTGTATCTATGGCAGAAGCTCAAGTGCAGTGATGGGATTCCAAAAGTTTTGCTACCATTTCTGTGGGTGTGGCTTGGTGGGCGTGGCAAGGAAAGGATAATGTAAAATCTCCAGTCAGAAATAGTATTTGCAGGTTGTCTGAACTACTCAAAATGTCCACTACTGGTTCTCTAGAACTGGTCAGAACCTGCTGAATACCACCTCTGCTCAAGTGGTATTCCATGTCTCTTTTTAGGTAAGTCAGAAGTCTTCAGAATTACTTTACGCTATATTTACTTTATAAATCCTTAGTAAGACTATACCTGGATTACTGCATCTAGTTTTGGACACCATATTACAAAAAAGAGACTTTGGAAAAAGTGCAGAGAAGAACTAAAGGCATGGAGACAAAAACATATGAACAGTTGCAGGAATTGGGCATGCAACTAGAGAAAAATCTAGAGAAAAAAAGAACCAGGGGTGACACAATAGCAGTTTTTGAGGGGCCACCACAAAGAAGAGGGGATCAACTTATTTTCCAAAGCACCAGAAGGCAAGATGAGAAACAATGGATGGAAACTAATCGAGGAGAGAATTAACCTGGAATCAAAGAGAACAATTCCTTCCCAGAGAAAAATTAACCGTTAACCAGTGGAACAGGATAGCTCAGAAGTTGTGGATGCTTTATCACTGGAGGATTTTAAGAAAAGACTGGATAGCCATCTGTCTGAAATAGTATAAGGTCTTCTGCTTGAGCAGGGGGTTGGACTAGAAGACCTCAAAGGTCCCTTACAGCTCTATTCTGATTAAGTTTAAGATAGGACATATCTCCAGCAGACAAACTTTCCATCACATCCCCTGCACAATTTAAATGGGGAAGCAGGCAAGCCTACTTCGTGCCCTACTCTGCATAGCAAAATAATATGCAATGTTACGACAGCCGTCTCATTTTTTTTTGACATCAGAGATTTATGGTCCTGTGTATTTTATTGACACAACCCTACGGTGGATATTGTTATCACATCGAGACACCCAATTGCCTGGAATCTATTGGCACATTGCTGAGAGTTCAAAGAAAAACAAAATCAATTATTAGGGACCTGGAGACTGCCTGTCTAGATGATAAGCCCAAACAGGAGAGCACTTGTCAAATATCGAAAGAAGGTAAGCAGGGAAGGATTAACACAGGACAGGACTAGGAATATAAACAACATGAACAAGCTGAAATTATGGGGGTTAGTTTTTCAATCCTTCTGAAAGGAGAAATGAAGGAGAATAAACTCACAGGAATGTAGAATGTTAATTTAATGTGTGAATGTGAATTACAATTTATTAAAATTGTTTTAGAACCAACCCAAGATCATACAGCTAAGATTTCTTGACTTTCCTCTTTAAGGCAATAACAAAAAGAAACATAACTGTTCTAGTTTTTTTGTAGGATAAGATAGTTTTGTTATAATGGGAATGAGTTTTACATGCCTTGTTTTTTGCCTGATCTTTCTTCTCTGAAATATTTTTACATTATTGTAAAAAATTGTCCCTCTCATTGATTTCAAGAAGCATTATGAGCGCAACCCACCAGAGTTTTATTAATCATAACTCTTTGGCACTTTACCAGCCCAAGACCACTAGCATCCAATATTCCCAGGAGGCATTTGGGAATCTAGATTCCTAAGGGTAGTACAAGTGGTGGGCTTCAAATTTTTTAGCAAGTGGATCTCTGGCCTAATGATTGGTTCAGTGGGCATGACTGGGTGGGCGTGGCTGAGTGGTCATGTGGCTGGGTGGGCATGGCTGGGTGGTCATGTGACTGGCTGGGTGTGGCCAAGTCGACATCGCTTCTTTGCCCTAATTACTTAAAAAAAGATATATACCAAAAAGTTGTTTATTATTTCCTGCATTTAATACTTAATTAAAAGACTGGGTGAAAACAGGCTTAACAGCAGTGACTGTGAGAGGGATCTTGGAGTCTTAGTGGAGTTTCTGGTGAATTACATGATTCTTATTATTTGGAAATTAATCTCCTCAAAAGCTAGTGGCTATGTTATCTGATTTTCTCAATGGCTCTCCCTCTGAGTAGATTGTTTATCTAGATTGCAACATTTCTATGAGGTGTAAAATGCTTTTGGCTGAAAGCCCAGAAGTTCAATTAAGCCTATTTAGAGCTTTCCCTTGCTGCTTGTCTTTCTGAGGTTATTGGGGGCTCTCTGAGCCCCACAGAGTCTTAGCCAGAGGCTTTCCCAAGCCCTTTCAATCCCCCAGCAAACCATCCCTGGGGTCACTGCCATTACTTGATTTAGGAGGACAAAGAGGAGAAATATAACAGCAGAAGCAGAAACAATAACAATAATGCCAAAATCTAAGAATAGCCTTTGGGAGAATCTTAAAAGTCTTCAGAGCAATGCAATGCAGCTTCATTATTGCCACCACCAGGTAACCTACTACAATAGAAGAAATTTCAAGAATGTGAATTATGGGTATCTTCTCAATACTAAAGTTGGCCTTGAAGATAGGACATGTAAGAATTTCTGTATTATAAGTGAATTAATCCAAAAATAGTTTATTACTCTTCATCTCATATCAAAGATTTGTGCCTTCTGAGTTGATTGACTCTTTTGCTTTTTTTTACAGCAGATGAAGCATTGAATAATTGTAGAAAGATTGTACATGAAAATTAAGAAAGGAAAGAAAATTATATGCAGGTAGTTTTTGTCTTACAACCATTAATTTAATGATTGTTCGAAATTATAACAGTATTTAAAAAAATACTTATGATCATTTTTCACACTAACGGCTGTTGCAGAATCCCCGTGGTAACATCATCAAAATGGTGGCAACTTGGCAATTGGCTCATGTTCATAATGGTTGCAGGGTCTCAGGTCATTTGATTACCCTTTGTGACCTTCTGACAAGCAAAGTCAGTGGGGAAGCCAGGGTCACTTAACAACTGTGTTACTAATTTAACAACTGCAGTGGTTCACTGAAGGACTGTAGCCAGAAAGGTTGTAAAATTGGGCAAAACTCAATTAACAACTTTCTTGCTTAGCAACATAAATTTTGGACTCAGTTGTGATCATAAACCGTGGACTATTTACATCTATTTATTTGTATGTGAGATTTATTTGTATGAAGCTTGGTGTAGTGATTAAAGTGCTGACCTAGAAACCAGATGACTCTGAGTTCTAGGTCATCCTCCCTCAAGGCATAAAGGCATAAATCCACGTCACAGGGGGCTGTTGTTCTGGGGAAAATAGGTGGTAGGAATATCGGATATGTTTGCCACCTTGACTTATTTTTTAAAAAGGCCGGATAAAACAACAACAACAACAATAATAATTACAATAAATCAATTTATATGTATAATGTATAATTTTAATAATATAACACACACATGCATTTTCAACATAGATACTTAAATATTCCTTTCCAAAAAGTCATTTGTAAGACCAAATATTTCTCGAGGAAATTTTTTTAAAAATGATGATTAGATGATCTGGATATGGTTCCGATTTTCTGTCTTAATTTCTGCATGGAAATAATCCCACCAAGAGATCAAGAAATCAATACAATTGCACAGAACTGCTTTCTCCTTGATTGACATTAGCAGCAATACCAGCCAATTTATTTCCAAATATGCATCCTTAAGCAGTCTGTGGGTTGCATCCACTGGTGAAATTCAGGTCATATTGGCTAACAAGCAGCCACCTGAGCTTCGGTCCTTTTGCATTTGGTTTCATCTGCCAACTTTTGATTACTGTTTGTCTGACATTCATGACTAAGTTTTCCCACCCACACAGATACCATCCAGTTAATAACCAGAACAATAGGCAAAGGCATTGCACAATTAATATGAAGGCAATACTGCTCATTAATCTAGCAATAACTATTTACTCTCTTTGACCAATCATCTTAGGTGTGTTTTAATTGAACTGATAGCTCAATATGCAATCTGATCTAATGAGGTGGGAACTCTGGAGCCTTTGTAAAATATTTTTTTTGTTTTGTTTTTTTAAGATTTCCATCAGATACTATCTTCTAAATTGTCTAGCTACTTTTCTTCAGGCTGTGAGCTACATTCCTGAGTCTTAAATCAATACAAAATGTTGTGCCTATCACAGTCTTATTATTTATTTGGTATAAAAGAAGCTCAAAGAAACAGAAACACGGAGAACATTACATTCACTCAAAATAGCAATAGTTGAACAAGAACCCATCACGAGAAAAAATATTTACTTTGTTTTATTGCATTGGTTTCTCCCCATAAATCAGTTTTAAATTTTGTGATGATAAGGATACAGAAAATTTTATAGGGGTGAAAAAAACCTTACCCATTTGTTGGGTAAGCACTTTGTAGAAATTCAGGCATACATTTTACAGAGGGATGCAATTATTAATATTCATTAAATGGATCAGGACAACTGGTAACATGACTTGCCAGGTAAAATTGCAAATAGCTGCCATGTGGCATGAACAAGAGATATTCTCACCCTGAAGTTTACAGCTGAGCGATGCATTTCAAGAAGGGGATGCCCTAAGCAAGAGCTGATCACTGAGCAGAGAACTAATTTTGCCACCGCAGTTTCTCATGAAATTGAAAAAGGAGTATAAGAAGTGATCTGCCTTCTTTTGCAATGGATATTGTAGCTTAACCTTTTCATCTGCTTACTCTAGAGTCAACAGAGAGGAACATTTCTGTGAAAGAAGGATCTTGCTAGCTTCACATAGTCTTCAATTTAGAGCCATCCATTTAGTGACTGTTCAATGTTACAATGGCACTGAAAAAAGTACTTATGACCAGTTTTCACACTTACAAGCATTGTACTTCTCCATGGTCACATGGAGCCTGAGACATAAGCCTAAGAATGAAAAACAGGCTTGTCAGGTGCCACATCTTTTCTATTCTGCTCTATGGAGTGGAGACTTGGTCTCTGACAGAAAGCTACTTGAAGAGACTAGAAGCATTTGAAATGTGAATTTACAGGCGGATGTTACGTATAAGTTGCACTGACAAAAATCAGAAATGAGGAGGTGATAAGCCACTTGGGAAAGCCAAGGAAAATCATCAAAACCATAAAAAAGTGGAAGTTAGAATATTTTGGACATGTGACGCGACACAGAGAAAAATACGTCATACTTCACTTAATCCTCCAAGGAAAGATTGAAGGGAAATGAGGTCCAGCCAGAAGAATATCATGGCTTCAAAATCTAAGGGCGAACTGATAGCTAATTTTATCATTTTAAATTACCAATTCAATGAACTGGTAAATCCCACCCCTGGCTGGCTCTACTCACCCTGCCCCGCCCCTCTGAGGAGTCCCCATGTAGCTTGCGCGGAGGCTCGAGGAGGGCAAAAAACGGGCTTCCTGGAGGCTCCAGGAGGCTGGAAACGGGCCCATTTCAGGCCTCCAGAGGCCTCTGGAGCCCAGGGGAGGCCATTTTTGCCCTCCCAAAGGCTTGAGGAAAGCCTCCGGGGCCCAGGGAGGGTGAAAACGTGCCCCCCATGGCCACACCCACCATCACCACACCCATCCAGCAACTGGGCAGAGAACCGATTGCTGAAATTTTGAAGCCCACCCTTGCCAACATGATCACCAATGTCCGATGATGGTTACTGCACAAGAAGAAGAATGGTCACATGATCACAATTTGGGCACTGGCATGTAGTTATGATAACTGACCTGTCCCAGGTCATGTCATCACCATTTGTAACCTCCCAAACCAGCTTCTGATAAGCAAAGGGAAGCCAGATTCACTTAATGACCACATGATTCACTTAACAATTGCAGTGATCCACTTAACTGTGGCAAAATGTCCTAAAATGAGGAACAGCTCACTTAATAACCGCCTTGCTTAGCAATGGAAATTTTGGGCTGAATTATGGTTATAATTCAAAGTCAATCTATATTAGAATACATACTTTGCATATGATAGATTTCATCTCCTTTGTCCCTGAATTTTTTGGGGGATTAGAGTTCTGATAGTGGGAAGGAAAATGTTCTCCTAAGACCCTCCCCCCAAAAACACAAGTTTACATAACAAAAAATGAACCATGATTTCCATATTACCTACCCCCTCTCAACCTCAGCACAGACTAATTTTTAAAAGAAAAAAACTACTATTTATAATTTTAATTAAATGTACACACACACACATAGACACACACCCCTTGCCATATGTAACCTTTTAGATAATTTAAACTAATCCACCCACAGTCACCTTTAAAATAATAAATTACTTCCAGGATTTTGGTTTTTTTTTTTTAAACTGTTATTTTTACTGTTTCCCTGTGCCAAAGAAAATAGCAATTGGGACTCTCTTTTGAAATCATTACGTACTGTCTGGCTAAATGATCATCCAGCCCTCTGACTATGAAAACCAGCTTATGCAGTAGTGGATGCTCTTGCTTCCATAATTGAGGTCAGAAAATATGATGGAAAAAAGAGCAAATGAAAACTTATAAGCTACAGCAACCATGGTGGCATAATGGTTAGAATGCAGCAGTACTGCAGGCAAATTCGGCTGACTGCCAGGGGTTTGGTCCTCACTGGCTCAAGGTTGACTCAGCCTTTCATCCTTCAGAGGTCAGTGAAATGAGGAGCCAGTTGGGGGCACTACTCTGACTATCCCAAATGTGCTTTTTTTCAAGAGGTAACTGGACCTTCTGGCTTTTGATAATTGATAATTGCAGAGTTGGAAGGGACCTTTTAGGTCATCTAGTCCAACCCTCTGCCCAAGCAGGAGTCCCTTCACCATTTCTAACAGATGACAGTCTAGTCTCTTCTTGAAAACTTCCAGTGATGAAGCTCTCACAACTTCTGGAGGCAAAGCTGTTCCTGATTGTTCTCACTGTCAGAAAATTTCTCCTTATTTCCAGGTTGAATCTCTCCTTGTTCAGTTTTCATCTATTATTCCTTGTCTGGCCTTCAGGTACTTTGGAAAATAGATTGACCTCTTCCTCTCTGTGGCAGCCCCTCAAATATTGAGTGCTTGCACACAGTTCTGCTATTCCAATAACTTGACCACATTTTTTCACTTGCCATACCTGAAAGCTTTATTTTTTTCCATGAGCAGGGTGGATACAAGAGCAGGACGGATTCATATTGCCCCAGTTAAATGAAGTTATTCACAATATGAATATTACAATCCAAAGCAACTCAAAACAATAAGGTTTTATACCATTACACCTTTAATGCTTACATTTTCTTTGAAGATATTTTGCTTCTCATTCAAGAAGCTTCTTCAGCTCATCAACACTTTGAAGAAGCTCATTCAGCTTCTTCAAAGAAAAAATAGAAAGTCCAGTTGCCTCTTGAAAAAGCACTTTTGTGACCACCATGATCTGGATGATTGAGAGTCTCCACATACATGCTGACTTTATAAACCACTTAGAGAAGGCTGTAAAGCACTGTGAAGCATGCTTTACTGCTATGTTATACCTCTAAGTGATATTGCTATTGCTACAGAATTGGAAAAGTTGTGGGTGAAAGAGAAAGAGAGATAAAACATCAGTAGAAGAATGGAGAAGATCAAGGACTTTCTGAAGGCACTGAGGAGGTCTTAGCAGCTTCAGGAACCAGGAAAATGATTAGGGAAAAGAATAAGCAGCAAGTAGTGTAGGGTCCAGCATAGAATGGTGGTAACCCTATAGCACTTTGATCCGCGTGGGCTTGTAATATTTGGGATATTGTAAGCAATTTTTATGGTTGGTTTAGTTGATTCTTCTTAAAAATAAATTTCTCAAAAAATGTGCCATTTAAGGTGCATCACTCTTGCAATGATTTTGATCACAGCAGACAAATGGCAAGTTGACCAGACTTATAGGAATCTCTGCTCAGTATGTTTTTTAATGAACACAATGTTTTAAAGAAAAATAACTTTGATCTCTGCTAGACCATCCAGAGATTAGTTGTAATTGTAACCAGGCAACAGTTGTTCTCTGGCTCTGTAATTTTAATGAAAGTTCATATAATCTGCTTCTTTGCATGGCAAACCCTAACGTACAGATGTTGTTAGAAATTAAAGTGCATGCAGTTTGTTTTAATCTACTTTCTGCTGGAGCTCAACTAGCCCAGAATGAAAACAAAAGATTATTGCATTAAGAAAGCCTTTGAGGGTATGGCAGAGCAGGGGGTTAAAGGAATTTGAAAGCGACTTAATTGATAATATTTCTCCTTATTATATTTCAGGTTTTTTCCCCCTATCAACTTAGTGTT
Source organism: Notechis scutatus (assembly GCF_049901735.1). NCBI lineage: Eukaryota > Metazoa > Chordata > Lepidosauria > Squamata > Elapidae > Notechis > Notechis scutatus. Next base: position 77,414,577 of record NC_142011.1, read on the forward strand.
CCCCTACAATGATTTAATGAAAAGTAACTGAAAACAAAAGAACCCACAAACAATAAAGTTTGTCATATAAGGCAACAAATGTTTCTGAAGTTTTCTCTCTTTTCAATTAGTACTCGAAAGAAGCCTTTCCTTTAATTCAAAATGTGAATTAAGTGAAATGTGAGGTGGTTTTTAAATGACATTGCAACTGATCTTGATTCAATGTTATTTCCCATATGTACTAGCTAATTGTCAAAATGAATTATTTTCATTTTTATATAATAAGAAAAAATATTGAATTGTTTTCTTGACAACTTTAAGAGACATAAATTGGGTTCAAGTTTTAATTCAGGCATGATTCAGTTGGTGAAATATTTTCGGTCTTATCTTTTTTTCATGTTGAGAAAGCTTAAATGAAATACCCATGGGTACATAGGTAAAGACAATTAAAATGGCTCTGGGTTTTGTTTTTTTGTTTTTGTTTTTGCTTCTGTTGGATGTTCAATATTACTATTACCTTAATAGCTACTGTTTGCATTTGAACACAGTATGATGAAAGATGAATTGTATTCAATGCTAAAACATTACTTATTTGTCAAGTTAAAACAATAGTGGTCCTCTTGAAATCAGCCACATTGGTCTTTTGCCACTGCTTTAGATTTTGTATGGTAAAATAGTAACCAAATAAAAAGGTAAAGCCACACCAACAACCTGAATGAATGTAGTCTGGGATTCTGTGAGTGACTAAGCAGAAATCAGCCAATATCTGACTAATAGACAAGTGAGACAAAAGACTCTTTTATTGTGTAATATTTGTGTCTAGCTTCCCACCTGGTTACCTTGCATGTTTATTGGTTTTGTCTTCTTATGTTTTGTTTTTTAAAGGTACACTTGCATAGACCTAAGAGCAAGAGCCCATTATTTTCTCTTTTTCAAACGTATCCAATTCTGTCAAGCAAATTTCATTAACAGAGATACAATCAAGATCAAGTGAGGTACTAATACACCTCTACAAAGCCTTAGTAAGACCACACCTAGAATACTGCACTCAGTTTTGGTCACCACACTATGAAAAGGATGTTGAGACTCTAGAAAAAGTCCAGAGAAGAGCAACCAGGATGATTAGGGGACTGGAGGGTAAAATATATGAAGAATGCTTACAGGAATTGGCATGGGTAGTTTAGTGAAGACAAGGATCAGGGGAGACATGATGGCAGTGTTCCAATATTTAAGAGGCTGCCTCAGACAGGAGGGGGTCAGACTATTTTCCAAAGCACCTGAAGGCCAGACAAGGAATAATGCATGGAAACTGAACAAGGAGAGATTCAACCTGGAAATAAAGAGAACTTTTCTGACAGTGAGAATAATCAATCAATGGAACAGCTTGCCTTCAGAAGCTTGTGGGAGCTTTATCACTGAAAGCTTTCAAGAAGAGACTGGACTGTCATCTGTCAGAAATGGTGTAGGGACTCCTGCTTGAGCAGGGGGTTGGACTAGATGACCTACAAGGTCCCTTCCTATTCTATTAATCTGTTAAAATGCTGCACTTTCCTTCCAGCTTTTTAAAATAATAAAGAGATAAATATTCTCCACAAGCTTGAACTCAACTCCTGATCATTTTATTCCCTTAGTTTTCTTGATAATGCTATAAAGTGGGGTTTGACATGGCTTTCTTCTCATAGATACTGTTTCTAGATCATCCAGAATGATGTCCCAAATGATAAATTGGTGACCAGAAGTGACTGCACAAGCATGTTTGGGTTGCAATACTGCATGCAAGTAAGAAAGAGCAGTCTGTAAGTTGCGTTTCTCATTCCCACTCCTACAGATAGATTTGCTTTTTCCAAAATATTTTTATTTTTGTTTATTTCCTGCTGTAGTTTTCAGTAATAATGGTAATTCTCCAGGCCTCGTGCTACTTGACTTGTAACTTTAGGTAAGGTCAATGACGTGCTGTTACAGCTTGGTGAAATATCCTTGTGAAACCCACATTTTTTTAAAAAATGGTTTGATTTTTTTTTTTTGTTTCATTTAACATTATACAGTAAAAATAATTGAAATGATCAGCATACTTGATTGCACTTTAGATCAATTGAAGAAGAGGTTTGCAAACTCTTACAAGCTATCAAGTTGTGCTAACTTGATTCGGAATTTAGTTGCATCATGACTACACAAAACCAAATGCACAGGAAAAAATGTATTACTATTTCCCAGTGCATTTGGGTAGTTATAATCTCATTGATGCAGAACAGTGAAGGAAACTTTTGGTCCAACCAGGGACCCTTAGTGCATCATTGAAAGAAAGAGATGCAGTGCCAATTTGGTAGCTCTATTTTTCTGCTCACAGACCAGTTAATGGTAAAAACATTAGAACTCATTGTTTTCACCCACTTTTTAAAAGAATGTGTCAGCCTATCCATTTTTCCCCAGCTGTGATTATATCAGTTATGGTTTTAAAGGAGAATAAATCTGAGCATTTCACACAGTCTTTTGATAGGGTGGTTCAATTAATTTGGAAATGATTCTTTTCAATCAAGTTCCTCCAGAAAATGCAGGAAGAAAATAACACGTAGCAATTTTTTTTTTTAAAAAAAACCCACTCCTTCAGAACAGGTTGTTCTAGAAATAGTGGAAGGAAACACAGAACCACCCCAGAGTAAAAAACAAAATAAAACAAAACACCTGCTTCAACAACTCATTCTTGAATTCCTACCTTAGTTTGGCTATATAGGCCTATCCAACAGTTAACCTTTGCAGATTTGCAAACTACTCTATTGAATGAATAAGCTAAAACAATCACCCAGCCTCAAATTTCAGTTCCTTTCTACAATCATGGCTTAAGGAAAGAACACAGATGCAGTCAGTTTTCTTTTTCTTGTCCTTTAAGGTTTGAATTCAGAGAAGGTAGTACGTTTATTTTTAAAGCACCATTATGGATCTTGAAAATTATAGCAATAGAACTGTAGATGGATTTGACATAGTTTTGAAAAGAGCTGGAAAATTACCCAAGTTACTAGCTCCTTGAACAGAGAGTGCATATCTATGTTCTCAAAAAGCTTTTTTTTAAGCAATTAAAATGCACATGTGCCTATAAAATATTTACATTAGCCACAGACAGATGTCCATATAAAGTTTAATAACACTCAGTCCGGTTTAGCTGTAAATTTTCATACAGTTTTAGAAAACAATGGCTTGGAAGTCCCTGAAAAAGGGGCTGTTTTAAAGTGGTAACATTTCCTTCCTTAGCATAAACCATCAGCTTGAAGAGCATCCAGAATCCAATATGAATTAACTTTAAAACTTAATTTAAATCAAAAACTACTAAGCAACTTCCAGTGCCTATGAGGCCCCAGGAAATCATGAATTGTTTTGGTTGTTTTAATTTTTCTTTTTAAAGAAATTGATCAGTACAATTGCTTTTCAAAGCTCTTGGATTCCAAGCAGTTTCCTGCATCTGGAGAGAAATTGCTGTGAGGGTTGGGGTTTTTTTTCTCTTTCTTTTTTGGGGTGGTGGTGTGTGTGTGAGTTAAATCAATCTTTAAAGACCCTTTTAAGACGTGAACCAGGCGTTTACCATTGTTCTTGTCTCCATAACAAAAGGATCCATCTCCCAATTTGTCAGCCTCTCCATTTTTTCCCCCAGCTGCCACTCTCTATACCAGTTCAAGTTTTAAAGGACAATAAATTTGAGCATTTTACACAGTGCTTTTCATAGGGTGGTTCAATTTATCTCCATTCCTAAGAAAGATGAATGTTGTCACTCTCTGCATTGTATAGCTTTGCATTATGGGAATAAAAGTGACGGCTCTATGAAGGCACAAGCTCAGATGTCACCAGTGCATCCAAATATGGATGAGGCATCACCTGGCAACTGCCATCTGTTGAGTGTTTCATGACAGCTGTATCTCTTGACCAGAACTAGTACAGATAATCAGGGAAGGCAGAACACACACACACAAACAGAGATGGAGAGACACAGAGACGGCATACATCTTGTTCTCAAAGCCTGCGACTCCAGCTTTAATGGCACTGTAATGATTTTCTAACAGACACAGTGTATTCAGCTTTGATTTACAGCAAATAATAAATGACAGCACGGTGTAAAAGTGGCAACTAGGAATTCCTAATACCCATGGTTAGTCTTGGATGAGTGCTTATGGCTGCTTATGTCTTGCCCTCAGAGAGATATTCTTACTAAATGAAAGTAACTTATGTGTCTGAGGTGCATGTGTGATCTCTCTCTCTCATCCACTCTGGGAAAATAAACCTCTAGAAAAGTGGCTTTGAAGAAGGGTGTAATTCTGAGAGGGACAGGAATTGTTTTTGGCACTTGGCAAAACTCTTCATTTAATAATCACATACCCATTTGGCTTCAAGGGCATGCGATGTTCCATACACCCACACAGAGAGACATTTCCGTGCAGGGCATTTATCATATTTGTACATAGAGGGAGAGGGACACCACACACATTGCCATTATCTTCAGGCGGAACAGATCACTCTCCCTTTAACCCAACTCTTCTCTCCTCCCACCATCCTATATCTACAAAGCTGCCATCTGGCTCTCCTGTTTATGATGCAGCTTCTCATAAGCTGGAGGCCTCCCAAAGGAGAGGCTGCTTCCTGGTAGGGTCACACAACAAGAAACATGGATGGTAGAGTGATTGGGAGGTCAAAGTCAAATCTGCTTTGAAGTATTGGAAAAGCTTCCCATCTACTTTCTGCCTCCAACCTCTCTCTCTCTCTCTCTCTCTCTCTCTCTCTCTCTCTCTCTCTCTCTCACACACACACACACACACACACACACACACACACACACACAAAACCCTAAAATCTCTGACATGCTTATGCATGCAGACCCTTCAGCCCTATTCTGCTGTCACACCACTGGACTAAAGCATAGATACAAAACTCTTCATAAAGAAGCAGGGAAGTAACAACTATATTAGTCCATCCTTTCCTCTCTTTGCTATGAATCTACCTTTAGTAATTACAGTTTGCATGTGGAAAAACATTTTTATTCACCTGACATTTCTTTGCCACAACACAATACTGTTCCCGGATTATAGCCAGCAGTGTGAATGGCACGGGTGTTCATTCTGCATATTTTATAAAATATTAAGAGCAATGCTTCCTTTTCTTTTTCTTCCTGTACTCTACATTGTACAAAAAAGGATTCTAACATATAGTTCCTGGAGAGACATGAATAATTTGGGGAAATAGAATTAGTGTTCAATACATTATATATTCAAAAACAACTCGTTTCACCCCAGTATTGGTTGTACAGGTAGTCCTTGACTTACAACCACAATTGAACCCAACATTTCTGTTGTTCAGTGAGACATTTGTTTTGCCCCATTTTACGATCTTTCTAGCCACTGTTGTTAAGTGAATCACAGCTATTGATAAGTTAGTAACCCGGTTGTTAAACGAATCTGGCCTCTCCATTGACTTTGTTTGTCAGAAGATTGCAAAAGCTGGGGTTCCCATGACCTTCGGACACAGCAATGGTCATAAGGTATGAACCAATTGCCCAGCATCTGAATTTTGATTACCTGATCGTGGAGATGCCACAAAGGTTGTAACTGTGAAAAATTGTTTTTTTCACTGCTGTTGTAAGATTAAATGGTCACTAAATAAACTGTTATAAGTCAAGGACTATCTGTGCTTTATAGTTGAAGGAAATGGGTTGCCTATGCAGAAGACTTAAAAGGTAATAGTTACTTAGTTCATTATGAGACTTTTCAGCCTCTGGTATAGCACCAAAATCTTCTACCCTGGACAAAGAAAGGTCTAAGACTTCCTGTCTTTAGGTGTTTCCCCCACAAAAAGTGGGGCATGAAAAGGGAGTCTCTTTCCTATTAATGAAAGACAGATGTGGAATAGTAAAGAAAACAAAACATTGCTGGCAGAACTTGAAAGCTGTTGTAGTGCACTGATTTAGCCTTGTACACAGAAGACCAGGTTATACAGTTCATTGGGTGACTTTGAGTAAGTTGTTCCCTTCCAGGCCAACTCACCTCAAAGTATTGAGGAATAAAATTTAGGGAGTATCTCTTTTTCATATACACCATCTTGAGCTCCCACAGAACCAGAGAGAGATAAGCACAATAAAAACGAAATTATGCCAGCGGTCCTGGGATGGAACCCATTAAATGGCTTGTGTGATGTGTTGTTGACGGGGGTCAGAGGGTGGGGGGCTATTATATTATTTGATTATTTTCTTCTATTAGTTTTATTTTTTTATGTATGTTGCTTTTATATTCCGGTAAGCTGCCTTGAGTGGCCATATGCGAACAGGCAGCAATATAAATTTTCTAAATAAATAATAAGTAAATAAATAAATATGGCTGCTTCAGCTTGCTTTAGCGAATGCCCAATTTTCATATCATAAAACCAGGATTATGTCCTGCCGTAATGTTGCCATAACAGTATTTATAAAATGAAGTTCTGCTACAATTCAATCTGTAGGTAACTATACTCTCTTTTTTATTATTTTTCAATGGTATTTATTCTGAGTTGACGTGTTTGGGACTCCATGGTGAAGCTCTTTTCAACTATTGGAAAGAATATTTGTTCATAGTAACTAGGGATTTTTGTCTCTTTGTTATTGCATCCCCACCAGTATTACTTGAATGTCCTAAGCTGATAAAAGACCACCCTTTCATGTTAATCAATATCATGGTTCTAATGTCTTATATTACACATTAGACTGGCCCATACTCTAACACTCTTTTGGAAGGCCTTGAGTATATAGTTCTGCCAGCAGGCCTAGGGAACCCAGAGCAGGATGGGGCCCACTAAATGGCTGATATGAATGTATATTGTCTCCAGGATGGGGGATGGGTTTTATTTTATTATATTTATTTTTCAATTCTTTTTGTTTCTTTTATATTGTGCTTTTATGTCCTGTAAGCCATTTGGAGTTGCAAGTTACATGTGCAAATAGGCAAGAATGTACATTTTATAAATAATCAAACAAACAAACAAATGAATGAATGGAGCCAAGGTTAGCTGTTTAATCAACTCTAATTCTGGAGAAAAATAGTCCACCATGTCATATTGTTTGCACTCCTAAGAAACTATTTTGAACTTCACTGAAGGAATGAAGCAGACATTAAGTATTTGCACTGCTAATTTTTCTTTCATATCAGAGAACTAAGGGTAGGCTAAGAAAAGACTTCATCCAGATAGGTAAACTGTGGCCTTCGAAAAATTATAAGCTCCAATACCTATTTGTCTCAACCATGGTTAGTGCCAAGAAGTTTCAATCCAGTGCCAGCTGGGAAAGCATGTCTTTTTTAAACTGAAATATTCATATTTTATATATAAAATATAAATATTATATATATGGTAAGTTAGGCTCTTATGGGTATGTGTATACGCACACGCACGCGCACACACACACACACACACACACACACACACACACCCATAAGAGCCAAACTTACCATTTATCAATGTTAGCATCTTCTTTCTTTTTTGAAATCCACATTTAAATGTCTCTTCATTGTGGACTCTTTGTTTCATATGGGTAGAAGGTTGAGAATTAGTCTCTCAAAAACAAAAATTAAACTATGCATTTAAAAGGGAGAATTTTAAAAAGTTATTCAATCGGTTTTTTTCCTCCCAATCTTTGCATTATATAGAAGCAGCTGGCTAAATAGAAAGAACTTTTCTTCCTTCCTCCCTCCCTCTCTCTCCCCCCCTTAAATATAATTAGTCCAGTTTTAAATAATGAAAGCTGTTAGTTCTTATCCCCCCCTTTTTAAGGAATATATTTAACATGTGTAAAGCACAATGGGAGAGCTAAACTGTAGGAGCAAAAACAAAGGTGAGATACGCAGCAGCTTGTAACTGCAGCTGTTACTGTTTCAGGCTGACAAAAATAGTGGGATAGAAATTCCTCGCTGTGAATAGAGGTTATATAGCCCACAACATCTACTGTATTTGGGGGTGCTTCCTCTACAGTTGGACAGGGCTTGTGAGTTATTGTGAAAATGAGCATATGGTAAGGCACTTACTTTTGGTAGCAAACACCACCAGCTCTGATAATAACACAAAATGGGCAACACATATGAATACTGATTGACTGAAGATTTTTTCCAAGTATGACTTTAAAAAAAACACATATCAGTGCTTGTGGGGATGGGTGAGAGGAAAAAGCATCCCGTGTTGACAACCCAGGTTATTGCATTTTAGCCAGTGCTTTGGTACCCAATTTTGAGATTCTGAATCCTTCCTAATTCCATTTGATAGAAAATACTACTTTGTCAAGGAGAAAAAATAGTGACCTTCCTTCAGATAGAAAGTGGCTATGGGCTCTATGTATGCACGTTCTTTGCTTGGGTATCATTCTGTCCATCTAAATAGGATGCTGAAAAAAAAGAAAGGAATTTTCCCATGGGACATTTTCCAGCTAGGAAATGGAGGCAAGCAGGCAGGGAAGCTACACCACATTTACGGAGATGTTTGTCAGAATGCAATATGTACCAATAAGAGGAGCTCAAAAACACTACTCAAAGAAATTGAAGAGAAATTCCAAAGCAGGGCTCTCAAACCTTGGCAACTTTAAAACTTGAGGACTTTAATTCCCAGAATTCCTCAGCCAGTCCACAAGTCTTAAAGTTGCCAAGGCTGGAGAATGCTATTCTAAAGCATCCTGAAAATATAGAAGCCTAATAGAAAACACTTTCACATAGGGAGAAAATTGAAAAACAGAGTTTTGTTGGAGGATAGCATTAATACCAGACGTCTATGGAGATTCTCAGTCATCCAGGTAATGGTTATCCCAAGGGTGCTTTTTCAAGAGGCGACTGGATTTTCTGTTTTTTCTTTGAAGAAGCTTTGATGAGCTGAAGAAGCTTCTTGGATGAAAGTGAAACGTCTTCAAAGAAAAATCTTAAAGTCCAGTTGCCTCATGAAAAACACCTTTGAAGAAGCTGAATGACCTTCATCAAAGATATAAAGCTAGAATCTCTTCAGCTGATAAAGCTTCAGTTTCTTATCATTTCATGGCATTCAAATAGTATAGGGTCTCCTGCTTGAGCAGCGGTTGGACTAGACGACCCCCAAGGTTCCTTCCAGCTCTATTCTGATTAGTTATTCAAACTTCCAGTACTTAAAATCTTTCTCATTATTTCTAAGCAAAGCTGGCTACTAGGCCTTCTCCTAGCTGAGTACAAGTTGCTGGGCCACCTTAAGAGAAGATATTGCTTTCCTATTATTAATCCATTCTCTTATTAAGTTAAGCCTTTCCGCTTACATTCTAGGACCAGCCCTAGTATATTCTGGCTTCACGTAACTCTTGATTTATCCATTATTCTTTGTTAAGTGTGTTTCTCAGAAATCTGCAATTATTTTGAAACTGGAGTTGGTACTGGACCAAACTTCCCAATCTTCCTGTTTGATTTTGTTTATGCTGAGGAAATATACTGTGTTGGGTTACATTGTGTCATGAATTCCCCCCATCCTTCTACCTCTACCGCTTAGGTTACAGCAGTATAACATTTAAAATACCAACTCTTCTTTTAGCTCAGTGGGAGGCTCTAGTTTGCCGCTACATTAGCTTTTACTAAATTGGATGGCATTTAGAGATCTCTTATTTTTACAAGTTTATTCTAAAAGAAGTCAGCAAAACAACCCATAGGTTTTTTCCTCCCCTTGAAAGGCTCTTCTGCGTTGTAAAAGTTTGCTTTTTAGTTGGACAAGGGTTTGTGTAGTAGACTCCTGATTTCTTAAATAAAACAACCTGGAAAGAGGAGTGTTGGTAAGAAGAAATTATCATTTCTCATGACCTTTTTTTTTTAGACTGCCCAGGAATCAGATGGAGCAGCCTTTGGCAAGCTCAGTCTTCTTTTTTGTAAGGATGTATTGAAAACGCTACTTTAAGAGCACAGATGCAACATTACAAAGGGAAACTGAGTTGGTTTTGCTTGGGGGGGGGGAGAGAATACAAACCTGATTCACAATCAAATGAAACTTGGAGATTCCTTTGCTAAGATTTGAACCTCAAGTGGGTAGAGAATTAACAATGAACCTCACTGCTACAGGGAGGGGACAAAATCACAATAGGATAGAGCCTATAATTTGACATCTGGGTTCCCTGAAGGGCCCCAGTGTGCCGTGTATTATTCAAATTCAAAGGCAATGAGAAACAGCACTGAGGGAACGGGATGGGGAGAAACAGCAGCAGCAAGTGGGTTCCATTGTCTGCTTTATGCCTAAAGCTGATTAAAAATGCAAACTCCACCACACGTGATGCAAACTCCAGGGCAGGCTGGGATGCATAGGCCAGGCCACACATTTTAGGTTGCAGGATTATTGTATTTTGGCCTTCTTAAATTGCAAGCATAAATCTGGAACGAGAAGGGGGAATAAGAACCAGAAAGGAGGGGTAGGAAGTAGTCCAAGACTAGGACAGCTGGGTGCCTGTGTCTCCGCTTGTCTGCTTTTGCTCTCCTTTTTATCCAGCATGTTAAGTTGGAGATACCATTACTCTATGGTGCCATGCTAATAAGGCATGTTTCCCACAGTGTGTGACAGAAAAAATGAATGTTGTGCATTGCTAATGGTTAATTTGTAGTGGCATGTGTTTTTCCTTGAATGGTTGTGAAGTCACCTGATTCACCCGTCTTCAACCTCTCCCTCCCCTGCCTCTTTTCTTTCCGTTAATAAAATTATACATTTTTTTTAAAAAAAAATACTGTAGTGTGTAATGAGATGAAGTGATGCTAACATAGTGTTCCTGAATTATCCATGAGCAGCCTATTTTTCATCCTCTAATGATAATAAGGCATCTGCATTTGAAAATTTATTTATCTGAAGCAATGTAAGCATTGATGACTTATTTTTCTTTTTTTAAAAAAAAATGCAAATGATGGCAGAACCCTATCACAAATAGCATCCAGCCTTGGTGATGTTAATATATTTAGCAAAGATTTGAGTCCTCTGGGAAACATATTGAGGCTTATTAAGCTATTAGGATTATAAATGCCCTATCAAGTGAAAAAAAACAAAAGCACCTAACGTGGTTTCTGACTAACAAGTAAACAATGGGACAATTGTTTACTGGTAGTTGGGGTCTGAAGAGTCCTGCTGCTGAGAAATTGTAGGTTTAAAGCTGCCATTAGAAATGATCCTAAATATTTTCTCCCTGAAGCTAGAAGACTGTCAAGCTTTCAGAAGAGCTGCCCTTGTGAGCATTCAGGAAGCAAAACAGGATATACTTCTTTAGGAGCTGCTTGTGGTAATTATGCAGCAATCAAAATTCTCCCAAGTTCTCCTAGACAAATGGCGTGGTTCTGAAAAAGAATATAAAGGTGTCCTTCTAATGTAAAAAAAACATTGCTGAAGGACGGACTTCCTTTTCTTTCCTCACTACTCGTCAGAAAAGAGTAGATTTCAGCTGGTCCAACTCACCCTTGAGAGTCACTTCCAAAATCATAATGCACAATTAGAGCAATTTAGCCCAGTAAAAAATATGCAGGATGGGTGTAGGAAAGAAAGAGAGTTGCCAAAACAGAGAGAAAGGTGTTCCACCAAGCAATCCGATCCCATAATGTTGTTTGGATACTGAAACTAGTCACGGTGTCATTAGTCATTGGATGAGGCTGTAAGTGACTTGAGGAGTTTTGGAGCTCTCTGAACTTGGTTGTTTTCTTGCAGATGTTTCATTACTCAAACTGGGGAACATCATCAGTGCATTAAAGAACCTCTAAGACCCAACCCCATCCAACACTGACAGGGTAAGCCACTAGAATATAAACTGAGAGCAAACCCTAGACTCCTTACTAGTACTGATGGTGTTACCTAGTGTGAGTAATGAAACATCTGTAAGAAAACAATCAAGCTCAGAGAACACCAAGGGCCCCTCATTTCAACCCTGAGCTACAAATATTCTCCTTTATTGTAAGTGACTTGCCCAACAGATACTCTTCTGACTCCCCGAGCTGCAGCCATAACTGTTCAAAGTTATTTTATTTATTTATTTATTTATTGTATTTATTTACTTACTTACTTAGTAACTTCATTATTTTTACAAATAACTTAAGGCAGCAAACATATCCAACACACTTTCTTCCTCCTATTTTCTCCTCAACAAGACCTTCCCAAAACTACATACAACCCATTTTCAAAGTTACAAATACCATCCTGCGGTATGTAATCACATTATGGGCACTTGGCAACCAGCTCATCTTTATGGCCCTTTGCAGCACCCCCTGGTCATGTGACCATGATTTGTGGCAAAAAAAATTGCCAGCTTCCGGTCTTTACTTCTGGATTCTGGCAAAAAAACCTCCATTGGGAAAAATGGATTCACTTAACAGATGTGCCATTCACTTAACAACTGCCACAAAAAAAATGTCAAAAAATTTGGGTCTGGTTAGGTGATGGGTCATAGTACTAGTGCAATCATATACATCTGTAATTCTGGACTCAATTATGATGTCAAGTACTACAGGTAGTTGTCAACTTACAATCATTTGTTTAATGACCATTTGAAGTTAGAATATCACTGAAAAGGTTACTTATGACTATTTTTTCACACTTATAACTGTTGCAGTCATCCCCATGGTCATATAATCAAAATTTGGATGCTTGGCAATTGGCATGCATTGACGATTGTTCCAATGGTCACCTTTTGTGACCTTCTGTCAAGCAAAGTCAATGGGGAAGCCAGATTCACTTAATAACTATGTTACTAACTTAACAGCTATAGTGATTCACTTAATAAATGTGACAAGGAGGTCATAAAATGCGGCAAAATTCACTTAATGATTGTCTTGCTTAGCAACAGAAATTTTGGGCTCAGTTGTGATCATACATCAAGGACTAGCTGTATCTGTAATTCTGGAAATTGAAATCCACATATATGGGAGAATACCTAGGTTAAGGAGGACTGAGCTAGGATACAATACAATGCATTTTTTTAAAACAAATTTTATTCAATTTTTCACTTTAAAAACAAAAATCTCTTTTTAGTGGACAACATATTTCCAGGTCATCACCTTTACATACAAATATGACAGCAAGTATACATTCATATTTGCATACTTAATTCTATTATTACCTTTTCCATTCCAAATTTTCAGTAAGGAGAGAAACAAACACATTAATTCTAGCCTCTTTCATTAATCTCAATTGAAACATCTTTTTGTTTCATTTCAATTATTTCAAATATAATCCTTTAATATTTATTTTAAAAATAAAGATAAACAATATGTGTTTGCCTAATAATAATAATAATAATAATAATAATAATAATAATAATAATAATAATAAAGTTACCATGTCTCTCCTTGCTTTTAATAGTCTATATTAAATTATTAATTTAGTTGGTTCTTTAGTCTGTCATATTCTCTTTCCATTACACATTCTTTTTATAAATTCTAGATTAATACAAATTTTAACACTAAAAAAAAAAAACAAGTATAGGTTTCCCCCCTTTTACTGTTTTGAGTGTGACACCTCAATGATTAAAATATACCTTTATTCCCTCATCTTGATTCCCAATAAACCATTATTTTTAAGAAGTTACAATAATAATCATTACATCTTTTCATTTGGATTCCACAGCATATTCCCCCCCCCTTGATTTTTAATATGAGTTATCAGTATCTATATTACCCTATTTTCTAAATATTTTTAATTGCAGAAATATTCTTATTACCCCTTGTCACCCTGCAGAATCCCCTTTTTAATTCATCAACCATTATCTCTGAAAAAAACAATTTCTTTTCAACATTTTACTATTTCCGTATTTCTTTATTTCATGCACCTGTTTCTTACTGCTTCTCCTCTCCCTCTTTTCCCCATATCTTTTCTCATTCCAATTTATATCCCTCTCTTTCTTAATATCTTCCTTTCCCATTTTCTGCTGGGTCTTTCTGCCTTTCCTGACTTCACAGGTATTCCCCCTTTTGATTGCCTTCTTAAATTTCAACTTTTTAACCTTCCTTCTTTCCCCACTTCCTTGTAGTGTTCTTTGTGTTAATTGTCTATTTAAAATGTCTTCTCCTTGAATCAACTCCTCCTCCTCTGAAGCTCTTTCTTCTTGTTCTTCAATCACCATTTCCATTTTTTTTAACACAGAGCAAAGTGATTCGCCTCTTTCCTGCAGTAATTTCTCTCATATTTTTAAGTTCCATTTTTAATTCCCAAATCATTACACACTCTTATATTTTATGATCGTTAAAGTCCACACACAAAAAAAAAAACCAGTTTTACTTTCCTTCTTTCTTCTTTCAATTTTCTAAAGTTCTCAGTTATTCCAGCCGAGGGTCTATACCAAAAACATCAATCAATCCCACAGTCAGTCTTTCCTTGCTTTTTTCGTTATTCTGATTCTGCTTTCACTTTCTAAGATTCTTACTTTGTTTCAATATTTCTTTAATGTTATATCCACACAAGTTCATTCAGAAACAGGATGCTTTCCCTTTTGTTTGAGCTCAAGTTTTTGTCAAACGGTGGCACTCTCCATTATACAAAGTCTTTACCTTTTCCCCCTATTTTTTTATTTAGGGTTTTTCGAACCTCAATATTCCAGCACAGTCCAGTCTCCAATTTGTAAACTTTATTATTATTATTTTTTGACAATCTTAAGACCAGCTTTATTTTATGCCTGTTTACTCCCAAAATATTTTAGTCCAATTTAGTTAAATCTTTAGTTCCAGCTTCTTCCTTTCCCGGTTCGAAGCCCCGCTTAGCTATCAAAAATATTTTCTTTTTTTCTTTTCCCTGTCCCTTTGTAATTTCGCCGCTCACTTTTCTTTTCTTAAAAATTCCATGTTACCTTAATCCCGGGGTACTTTTGTTTAGTTGTATTGCCCAGTTGTCCCAGTTCAGATGTTATCCACCTCTTTCTTCCCTCCTGCACAAATCTTAATCCAGCTGAGTCCTCCTCTTCGGGGTGGCCATTTTAAACCACCACTGCAGTTGTCTTCGGGGGGAAAAAGACCAAGCCCAGGGGGGAGATGCAGCTCCCCTCAACCTGGCTTGTGGCTTCCCCTTACTCCGCTGCCCCTCCAAGGCAGCTTCAGCCCCTAATCGTAATAATCAGGGCTCTCCAATGAAAGAGCACGGACC
Organism: Notechis scutatus; assembly: GCF_049901735.1. NCBI lineage: Eukaryota > Metazoa > Chordata > Lepidosauria > Squamata > Elapidae > Notechis > Notechis scutatus. The sequence goes on from NC_142011.1 coordinate 77,429,643, forward strand.
ATAGTCACAGAGAGTCATGATCTATGGTCCATCAGCGAGGAGGCCAATACAATGCATTTTTAATTGGGATGGTGTAATGTATTGCAGAACAATACATCATTTACTGTTTTATTTCTAGCTCTACATTGACCTGGTTATTTAAAAAGAAAAAACAATATCTGCCAGATAATCTCCATGAATTTCGTGCCACCAAACTGTATTTCCTAAAAACCTATGAGAGCTATAAGGCAGATTATATGAGTTAGTCTCACATCAAAATACATCTCTCTCTCTCTCTTTAATAAAACTAATGCCAGTTTTGCACTGCCATGGTGCAAGGTTTCCTATTGCATGAAACAGTATAATTATATTCTGACTGCACACTCAGCTTGTCTTGTGCCTTTCTGTCTTCCATACAATATATGAAATTTATAAATGAGAGACAGGATCAGACATTCCATTTTAAATATGTGAAATACCTGTTAGGTCTATTATAAAAGCTTAAAAAGCAGACACTTCAACAAGAATGCAATATTTCCCAGCTTATTTTACTCTTTCTTTCTTTCTTTCTTTCTTTCTTTCTTTCTTTCTTTCTTTCTTTCTTTCTTTCTTTCTTTCTTTCTTTCCTTCCTTCCTTCCTTCCTTCCTTCCTTCCTTCCTTCCTTCCTTCCTTCCTTTCTTTCTTTCTTTCTTTCTTTCTTTCTTTCTTTCTTTCTTCTTTCTTTCGAAGAATGTAGATCATTGGATTTTGTTGAAACAAGGCAATCCAAATTACTAAACTAGATGTGATTTGGAAGAAAGGGCATTTCCACTCATTTTTTTTGTTTGTACATAGAAATAGCCACCAAATTGCATCTGTGATCAAAAACTGGAGGATATAAAGATTGCTTTCAATTGCAAATGAAGATTTCAATGCATTTATCCACTCAAGAAAAACAAAGGCAACTCAAAAATGTCTAACTGCTGCAGTAGTAGTAATATTGCAGTTATTATTTTCAGTAAAGAATTAGAAATGGGGGGGAAGCGTGTGTGTGTGTGTGTGTGTGTGTGTGTGTGTGTGTGATTTGAAATATCTATTTCAGATTTCCACATGGAGAGTTTCCAGTGAAAGAAAGTTAGCAGGAAAAAACAACTAAGAGAGGAACCCTTAGAGTTTAGTTAGAGAACTGCATAGACATTTGTTATGGTGATGCCCTGTCAGCTCACATTTCCACTGTTAATATTAACAGGAAATATTCACCAAAATGGCATTTGGGAAGGCAAAGGAAATATATATATTCTCCCATTCTAAATCTATCTGGATCTTCATGGATAACCTTGGCAGAGCTCTGATTAATAATAAATAACAATAACCTTGTCTAAAGTGTAACACAATAAAGGAAAAATGGAGTCTTTCTTGTTCACAGTCAAGCAATAACAGTACAACACTGTGGGAAAAATAAGCAAACAGAAAAACAGATATAAAAACAAGCAAAGGCCCTTGGCTTTCAAACTGGTATTGTTGAGGCAAGAAAAAAGGCATAATTAAGCCATTATTTTTTTTCACAGGCTTAGATTTTGTCTCTGGCAGAAGTCCTGTCTGTAAAGACCACCAAATTTGGAGGCCTCTTGATTGTTCTACCAGCAAAATGACTAGATGGCTGCCAAAGAAGATAAGACCAATAGCAAACTACCCATTTACTGTCAGACAAATGGCAAGGTTGCTTAGGATCATATCATTCTAGTCTTCCAACATGCACTCTGCCACCTTAGTTTCTCTTTATCTTTTATAGTGGGTCCTTGAACATATTACACAAAAAGCTTTAAGCTTCTTGAGTATGCATGGGACGTGTTGGCATTGATGATAATAGAGATTATACTTCAAGATGGTTGCCTGCTATGTAGCCTACTAAATTCCCATTTTCAAAAGAATATTTGTTTCAAAAATTAGGTTGAGCAGGGATCAAGGATGGCTGCCAAGGAAACTTATTTTTATTTTATTTTTATTTATTTGATTTGTCAATCGCTTACAAGATACAGGTATAAGAATAAACATAGTTTTGAATACATGAGATGGATACTTATAAGAAAAATAAAAAGAAACAATAGGACAGGGACGGTAGGCATGATTGGTGTGCTTATGCACGCCCCCTACAGGCCTCTTAGGAAGGGGTGAGGTCAATAGTAGACAGTCTAAGGTTAAAGTTTTTGGGGTTTGGGGAAGAAACCACAGAGTCAGGTAGAGTATTCCAAACATTTACCACTCTGTTGCTGAAGTCGTATTTCCTGCAATCTAGTTTGGTGTGGTTAACCTTGAGTTTGTATCTATTGTGTGCTCTTGTATTGTTATGGTTGAAGCTGAAGTAGTCATTGACAGGTAGGACATTGCAATGTATGATTTTATATACTATATTTAGATCGGACCAAAGGTGGTGTGGTTTTAGGTTTTCTAGGTCTAGAGCAGTGGTTCCCAAATTTTTTCAGTCCACCGTCCCCTTGGTGCTACAAACTCATCCTCAGTGCCCCCCACTCAGGGGCGGGATTCAAATTTTGGTGGGCATGGCATAATTTGAGGGTGACTGGGTAGGCATAGCTTGCTGGTCACGTGACTGGGTGGGCGTGGCTTGCTGGTCATGTGACTGGGTGGGCATGGCTTGATGACTGGCAAACCAAATACAAGTGGTCCTCACTTAATGGCAGGTTGCTTAGCAAGTGTTCTAATTTATGACTTGCCTCCCCAGAGCTACTTGACCTGTTTTGGAATTTTGACAGCCACGCACGCACACACACACACACACACACACACACACACACACTCCCTTCTAACCCAGCTGGTTGGACTAGATATCTCATTCACTTTCTCTCCCTCCCTTTCTCTTTCTTTCTTTCTTTCTTTCTTTCTTTCTTTCTTTCTTTCTTTCTTTCTTTCTTTCTTTCTTTCTTTCTTTTTTTCTTTTCTTTTCTTTTCTTTTCTTTTCTTTTCAGTCCACCTTCCCCTTGGTGCTACAAACTCATCCTCAGTGCTCCCTACCCCCACTGCCTATAAACAGCATTATTCGGAATAGCGGTTTGTATGACCCACCAAAGAAGATAGTAACAGTAAAATTCAAAATTGTAACAATTACTTGCACATTTATTCAAAATCCAATTTAAAAATCTTTTAAGTTAATGTTAATTCAACAAAATTGTTGAACATGATCCAGTGATACCAGGTTTTCAAAGTCTGATAGTCATTTATCAAGAACCTTAGTAACTAGTAACTTGGTAAACTCAGTAAAATTTAAGAATTTACTGAACAATGAAGCAGTTACTAATTCGATTGATGGGCTTGATGAAATGATACCAGTTTCCCAATGTCTGGTTTTAAGTCACTTAGCAGGAGTCTTAAATCACCATGTTCAATAATCTGGAGTCGATTTCTTTGCTTGGAGAGAAGTTGGATAACCACACTGAAACCATGTTCCACCAAATATGATGTTGGAAATGCAACAAGGAGCTTCTTAACTACTGTCCATAGTGTAGGATAACGATCGGAAATTTCCTTCTGTAACCAAAACTCTTGGTATGATTTGGCTTCAGCTCAGGCTTCAGCTCAATGTTATTTTTCAGTTCTATTAGTTGTTCCTCCACTGCCCCATCTTCTTCAGTATCTAAAAATGGATTTATCACCTAATCTGGAATTTCCATCAAAAAAAGATCCTGATACTGCTCAGATATATCTTTATGCAACATGTCCAAATGGTCACAAAAAACATGCAGATCATCATCTTATATCCCACCTTTCTTTTCTAGCTCAGACACGTTTGGATATTGGTATAGCTCATGGCGGCCTATAATGCGCTATACTTTGAAATAAATGTAGAAATGACAGATTTGGCCTTAATAAGATTGACTTCATTTCCTTGCAACTGCAAATTCACTTCATTGAACTTTGTAAACAGTTCTGATAAATAAGCAATGTCATGCCTGATCTCTTTGAGTTCATCACTGAGCAAAACATTCTTGCCTTCAAAAAACTCCACAACAGTGTCAAAAAGATTGTAAAAGTGTCTCAAACAGTTGCCTTTTGCTAGCCAACAAACTTCTGTATGAAGCAGTAAACGATCAAAATCTTCATCATTCTCAACACAGAGCTCTCGGAATAGTTGATCATTGAGAGCATGTACTTTAATTTTGTTCACTGCAGTAATGACAGTGTGTAATGACTTGTTCAAGAGATCACTGAGGTTTTTGCAAGCAGATGTTGGTGATGAATGACACAGTGAATGGTAAAGACATTTGGCACTGCTTTTTTCAAGTAAGCAACACACCCATGGTCGCGACCAGTCATTGATGGTGCTCTATCAGTTGCACAAGCAAGTATGTTGGTTAGTGGAATTTCCTTGTCTTTGAAGAACTGCTCAACAACATGAAATATTGATTCCCCTTTAGTATCTATATTTAGTTGCATTGCAAATAACTCTTGAGTCAAACTTTCATCTTTAATAAAGCGCACATAACCAAGAAGCAAAGATTCATTGCCTGGCAAAGTTGATACATCCAGCTGTAATGCAAAGCCTGTTGTCCGTAGTATGCTGCACAATACATCTCCCACATTCTCAGCCATTTCATCTATGCGACTCACAGTACTACAAAGTACTGTGATTAGACTAGAATAGATATCTCATTATATATCTCCTCCCTCCCTCCCTTCTTCTTTATCTCTTTTTCTTTCTGTCCCTTCCTTTCATTCCCCCTTTCTTGTCTGTCCCATTTTCTTTCTGTCCCATTTCTCTTTCTTTTCTTTCTCTTTCTCTCTCTTTCCCTCTCTCAGGTTCACCCCGTTGACTGCTGCATGCTCCAGTGCAAGGTGCTTAATGGGGTGAGCCTGCGGGGCCTTGACTTGAACGCAGCTGCAGAGGGATGTTTGAAAAGGAGAGCAAAGCCACTCTGTTTTTCCTCCCCTTTTCAAACATCCCACCACCGCTGCGTTCAAGACAGGCATGTCAGGAAAGCAGAGGAAACCCAGAAGGCAAGCACATCGGGAAAGCGGAGGAAAGCCAGAGTGGTTTTACTCCCCTTTTCAAACATGCCGCCACTGCTGCGTTCAAGGCAGGCACATCGGGAAAGTGGAGGAAAGCCAGAGTTGTTTTGCTCCCCTTTTCAAACATGCCGCCGCTGCTGCATTCAAGGCAGGCATGTCGGAAAAGTGGAGAAAATCAAGAAGGCACATCGGGAAAGCAGAGGAAAGCCAGAATGGCTTTGCTCCCCTTTTCAAACATCCAGTCGCTGTTGCATTCGAGGCGAGGCCCCACAGGCTCATCCCTGCAGGGCCTCACCCTGAACACAGCAGTGGCGGGACATTTGAAAAGGAGAGCAAAGCTGCTCTGACTTTCCTCCACTCCTGCCACTGCTGCGTTTGAGACAGGCACCTCAGGAAAGTGGAGGAAAGCTGGAGTGGGCTTGCAGAGTGTAACTCACTTAGATCAGACGGTTGCAGGCAGGCAGGGCGGGTGGGTGGGTGGGCTGGCTGGCTGGCTGGTAATGGTAGTGATGGCAGGCGGGAAAATGGGAAACGAGCGCACATGTGCTACATAAGGAGTGACTGGGCGGGGCAGGTGGGAAATGCTGTCAGCGATTGTTGCACATGCACGCAATGTCACACATGTGCAATGACAGCAGAAAATGAAGGAGAGGGCAGAGGGGGCAGGGCCAGCCAGGGGCCCTTTTTGCTGGTTCTTCAACCGACTGGAACGGTAACAACTAGTTCTTGCGAACTGGTAAAATCTCACCCCTGAATTGTGCCCTGCAAGGGACCCACCTCCAGCACTCCCCTGCCACCTCTTAGCGCCCCCCTGCCAGCCCCCTTGCCTCTTACTGCCCCCTAAGGCATCTCACTGTCCCCCGGGGCGGTACCGCCCACTTTGGGAACCACTGGTCTCGAGTTTCAAGTCTGGTGGCATAAGGTATTCTACAGCAAGTAGAGGAGTGGAGAATTCTTCTTGTGAAGTATTTTTGGACTTTCTCAATTGTGTTAATATCAGATACATGATATGGCTGTATTCAAATATAGGTCTAGCAAATGTTTTGTATGCTCTAGTTGGTAGTATGATATTACCAGAGAAGAAGCTACATAGGATTAGATTAACAACTCTTAATGCCTTTTTGGCTATGTAGTTACAGTGGGCTCTAGCACTTAGATCATTTGAGATGAGTACTCCAAGGTCCTTGACAGAGTTTGGATCCTCAACAAGGTCTTGATTATTTAGCTTGTATTTTATTTTCTGATTTTTTTTTTGCCAATATGTAAGACAGAGTATTTATTTGTTGAGATTTGAAGTTGCCATTTGATTGACCATTCTGAAACATAGTCAAGGTCTTTTTGGAGGGTAGTAGTATTGTCTGTGGTGTTGAATAGCTTTACATCATCAGTGAAGAGAACGCAGTTGCTCTTAATATGATCACAGAGGTCATTTATGTAGAGTATAAAGAGAGTTGGTCCTAAAACACTGCCTTGGGGGACACCACTGTTGACAGGTACAGAATTTGATAGGACACTCCCAATTTTGACCATTTGTTGTCTGTTTGACAGGAATGCTTCTATCCAGTTATGTAGGTGTCCAGAGATACCATAAGATTTTAATTTTAGTAGTACTTTGTCATGTACCACTGAATCAAAGGCTTTAAACTGTGCCTATTGGGTATCCTGTAGAAATTCCAGCATTTGGGAATACCTAAATATTCTGTTATTTATTGGTCTGGATGACATATGTCCCTTAGTATACCATCCCACTTGCTTGCTATATTGCTACTGAGGCATATTATGGAAGAAGGATTGTCTATGATTAAAGAGATGCTTGGCCTGTCTATGTACTGGAGTTCTCCCATTTAACATGAAGCAGATAAATCTCCAGTGGAACATCCCTACCATCAGCAACACGGTCATTTCCCCCATTTTATGATTCTTGGTAATCTTAACTTTCAGGTCATGATGTCAAACCAATCTCCCTCATTTAGTTTTCTTTCATTAGGTCACTTTCTACTTGTATGGCAACTTTTATTTCAGAAACCTGATTAGCGTCCTAGATCTGTGGCTTCCTTCCTTAGGTGTGGTGAATATAATTTCTCAGTGCCATCAAGGGAACTCAATTATTAGTTATTGCAATTTGGTCTTATGATGAAAACCCTGTATTAACTGACAGTGTTGTTGCTGAATATCCTGTTGAGGGTGGAGTGCCTTCATGACTTCTCCAACATTCATGTTCCTTTATTGTGTAATGAAACTTTGTACTTAAATGAGACGGCTAGTTATTTAGAGCTGTGGAAAGCAGGGTGTTGCCTGTTTTTTTGGGTGAAGGTATAAATTCCAAGCGATGTTTAAGAAAGCTTTGTACATTGAACTAGGGTTCACCATCTGCTCTGATAATAAGTAAGACTTGCTTATTAGTTCTGGTTGGCTGTCAATTGTCCTTTACATATTTTTTTTCCCATGAAGGGCAACAGAAGCAATATGTATAAGGAAAGGAAAGTCTGCTTATAGTCCTAAAAGTGGACAAGTGGACAATCATATACTGAATCTGTTTTGTGCTTTTCCCTGTTTCTCTCCATGCGCCAATGGGAATCTTGGTATAAGAACAATATCCTAGTTTTTGAGAGGGGTTGTGATGCCAGATAATGGTTGGCTATAGCTCTTCTTACTTTAAAAATCTCAGGTGTTAGGAACTTATTTTTTTTCCTTATCTAACATCCATGCTGTGGTAGAAAACTTGATTGGGGAGAACTTGCAACAATTTCTGTACAAGTTTTAATAAAACATATAGATTTTAAAGGCTGAGATTTAGTTTTAGGATTAGCAGTTTTTGTCACATAATTGAAAAGTCAAGGACAAAACTATTTTGGGTACCGATGCTATATATATTACTGCTCACATTTTGTCCTACATTACCAAACATCATGACTGTCAACATAAATTTATGTATAAATCAATGCTGGGGACATGCTGATCCAAGCATCATACATCTACTACCTCTAGCCTTCTTCAGGCATTATTCCAAGCATACACAATAATGTGAGCCATGAGAGAATTAGACATTTTAGCCAACAACTTGTTGCACTTGTGATATTGCTTTTCAGTAGACATCTGTACAGCCAGGTAAGTTTCTTGATCAATACCATGAACACACTGGCTTGTCTTTGAACAGGAATGTAATGGCACAAAGATTTTGCTCACGAGAAAGCACACAGATGTAGATTAATGCCTTCTTGCCGAAGATCCTCAACCACAGAACAGACATGAATTAAGAAATTGTCTGAAGTTTCTTGCATAATGCCAATTAACCTGATTCTGGGTTGCTTCTCAGTGCATAATTCTGATTTTTTTAAAAAGATGCCTGGTTCCAATTCCTGGTTTACTGCATTTTCTTTTTAGCAATTATTTAGACTCTTTGATTGTGTCTAAATCTACATCTCATTGAGTGGAATTAGCCTGCAGTGAAAACCTCATCTTGGATAGATTTCTGATTTCTTGCCCATATCCACATCTGTGCTGGTTGGAATGAAAACAGTATCTATTAGCAATACATCAGTATAGAGCTAGCTACTTGAGCCCATTCTGTTGGTGGACTGAAATATAATGCTGGTTATTGGCTGCTAAAAGCAGTTGAAAATAATCCAAAGTATGGATTTATATCAACATCAGTGCTGACATTCTATAATTCTTTTTTCCCAGAGACATAACTAATAAGAGCCATGGATATACATCTGTATACAAAAGGTTATAGAAGTTTAAGCCAGTTATTATAATTAGGGATTGTTGGGTAGCTGTTTCATCACCATATAAAAGAGGAATACACTTCTCATAACAGGCTTGTTTAAGTTTTTGTTCTTTTCTTTGAAAATAAGAAATGAACAAGAAAAAAAATCCCAGATAAATCCACAATGAATTTCCATGCATAGAACAGCTAAATTTTCAGTTTCTAAAGTAGATTGAATGACATATTTAGTATTTCAGAGTACAGTTTCATTTGCTGAATATTTTTTCTACAGAATGGCTCAATAACAATAGGAAACTTATTACCACACACACATACATGAAGGATGTTATAAAACTGAAACAATTTATCACGGATTGCAGACTATTGAGCTTTTGGAATTTTGGAGGCAGAGTTAAAAGCCAATTTAACAGGCTACATGGAAATACTTAACTTGCACAATAGCTGCAATACAATTTTGGAGATGCAGTTAGATAAAAAGCAACACTGGAATGGAACATTGCAACATATGTTTTATCCCAGAACTTGCAATGACTGCCTAGGGCCACAACAAGCTAAGCATAATATGAAACAGCCTTCAAGCTTTCATCAATGAATAATCTGGTCCCTGTACTCTAAAAATACACCTGCTCTTTTTCACTGATACCACCCAGTTTCTATCTGTGAGCCAATCACTGATTAGTCCTTCCAGGAAATTGGTTCATTTACACAGTATCTATCTGGGAACTGGGAACAAGTTTTTTTTCCTGAAACAAAGGTTCCATAATGTCAATGAAATAGAAAACCAATGTGACCCAACAGCTCAAAGGAGCATTTGGTTGCTTCCATGCAATAAAAAGGACTAGTTTCCGGGGTCAAAAAAGAAAACCTGCCATTAAGAATTTCACAGTAGATTGTTACTTTACCTGACAGCTGTCAAGTCTTCAGTTTTCCCAGACAGCTTTCTATAGATCTGATTTAGCATCCACTGAGCTTAATAGAATGATAACCATTGAACAAATCCTCGTGATTACTCTGAACCATACTAATCTCTCCCAAAGATACAGCCCCATCATAAAAGTACTTCTCAATCCCTGAATAGGAGTTCAATTACATTCCTTTAACGAGGGATCCATCTCTGTTTGACATAGAATTAGCTTTCACTCTTACTTTTGTATATTCAAGAAAAGTGCTTAGATTGCCATGTTCAAGGGAATAATAAAAATGGCATCCCAAAGGGATGCCTCCGTCCAATCAGAGTTGTTTCTACTTCATAATTTCCACTGTCTTGACCTATATCTTAAAGTAACCCCTTACCTGGACAGATTTCTGGGTACTCAAGGACACAATAAAACTTTGGCTTGGGAGTGAGAGAATGGATCTCTGGCAGTTGCTAAATTACAACTTTTAGCCTTTTTAATGGCATGATGGTAAAGATTTTTTTTGGCAAAAACAGAGACAGGGGAATGTCTGTTTTGGTATGTCTTGCTTGTTGTTTTAATTGAACTTAGGGCAGCCTTTCCCAGTACCGGTGCTTTCAAATACATTCAGCAACAGATTAGGAAGGCTGATTTAGCTGCAATATAGCATACAGAATATAAATCAGATTGTATTGGTATAAGAATAAGCAGGTGAGAAAGCAATAGCTAGTGAAACTAGAACTGAATACAGCTAGGGTGTACTTTAAGCTTAAAAAGGTATTGTGATAGTGTTGATCATGTGGGAAAAGAAATCCAAAACCCATGGCCACACTATTAAACAAAGAAAATTTTGAACAATAATTTCAGGAATTAGAGTTTGAAAGTATTCTGCATAAAGGAGGAATCAGGAGACAATGAAAGACTTCAGATAAACTAGAAATACCATCAGATGTTTGACTACAATTCCCATCATTAAGTGTCATTGCCTGAATCAGAATCTCAACTTTTTGAAAGCCACAGTTTTCTCCAACCTGGATAAGTCCTATGAATTTTGTGTCAGTTTTGCAGCCTCTAGATCATTTCTAAAAATGTATTGTATTGTAGCAATTTTATAAATGAAACCATTTTGGTCAGTTTCTATAAATACAGTCATTGATATGTACATGAGAGCAACACAAAGGGCAAAGTTAGACTTTGGAAGCAATAATAATGTCCCCAGTTATAAATTATGAAAAGCATCTAACAATTCTGGATAATTTATCTGCAACTACGCAGCTCAACACATAAGACTTTTAACACTGGAGTGGGATGACCTGAGTATATCATAGGAAAGGGACACTTTTGTTATAAACTTTAAAAAATGGTATTGTGCCTTTTAAAAGTAAATGTGATCAGAGGCCTGATCAAACATTAAATAGATTGATTTGTTTGTTTTGTTTTAAATGTGATTTAGAGACCATTCAGCTTACGAACATTCTGGGCACTTGTAATGTCACAAACAATAAATAATAGTACAGTAAATATAAAATTCTAGAGAGCCAGTTTGGTGGAGTGGTTAAAGCACCAGGCTAGGAAGCAGGAGATTTAAATTTTAGTCCTGCCTTAGGCACAAAGCCAGTTGGGTGACCTTGGGCCAATCACTTTGTCTCTCAGCCCTAGAAAACAGCAATGGAAAAACCACTTCTGAAAAACCTTGGCAAGAAAACTTCAGGGACTTGTCCAGACAATCTCCAGGAACTCACACACACACAAAGTACCCTGACTCCACAACACCAAACATTCAGACACTCACACATGCACACCCACATCCAAAGTGTGTCCAGAAAAATCAAATTCTCATGAGAATTTTCAAATATTTCTCACACACACACACCCGCTTTTTTTTTTTTTTTTACTTTGACTGTGAATCAGTGCTAAGAAGCAAATTGAGGTGTGTTTTTTTTAAGGACATAATTGAAAACATGATTATAAACACAAATTTAGCAGTGATGTTTTTTTTCTTAGCATCAGGATGATGCCACGATCAATAGTTGCTCAACTTCTGAGTTTCTTCACTCCACATGTTGATAAAATAGAACTCCTACCTGTCCTTAGTGTAAGAAGCAGGGAGCTTTAATGCAACTCCACATGGATGCATGCCGTGCTATCAAGAACCTGGAAGACAACTTGTGTTGATCTTCTGCGTGGAAAGTTTTTTATTCTATAGAAAAATCACTTTCTGATTCAGCACAAGAAGATACTTTTAATGGCAAAAATAGCATGGTCAGTTGCAATAAGGAGTGCTTGGCACCCCTGAAGTAAAAATTATATATTGGTATATTGTGTATAGGGACAACATAATGTTGAGAAAGGAGCTTATCAATATGATTTATTTTAAAGTTTTCTGAAAATGGTTACCATCTATGAAATACTTGGCCTTTAAAAGCAGATAAGATATATTTATGGCCTTTCAATGATTCTACATTCTCAAGACTCAATGATACCCTTGGATCCTCCAAATCTAAGTTATGGGGGGCGGGGGGGGAAGGTAGGAGTGCGATTGGTCTTCATTTCATGCTTGTAAGAACCCCCCCTCCCCCCCAAAAAAAAGAAATAATTGATCAAACATTGTGAAGAGCAAAATGCTAGACTGATGAGCCTTAGTAGAGCTATTGTTAACATTTTATACTGCATCACTGTTTCAAACTGTAAAAACTATAAATCTTATTATTGCTTATTGAAGAGTGAAAAGGAGGTACTTTGCACATGCTACAGTCATTATTCTCTTCTCTTATGGGGCTAGGAAGCTCTAAATTTATAGAACTGGATATTAGTAAGTTTTTTATCACAATTTGTTCAAAATGTAAGTTGCAATTTCAACCTTAGGAAGTTTTATGCACCGCTTCACTTCACTGCTCTTTGGAACATATGAACCCATGTATTTCCTCCAAAGCCCTTAAAACCCTTCCTTTGAACTTCTTTTCTTGGTTGGGTGTTCTTGTTCTTTCCTATTACTGAAGTTCCTGAGTGTCTAATTGCAATTATATCAGTATGTAGGATCAGTGAACTAAATGCCCTATCAATTACTTCTCTCTATTTACTGTTTAAAAGAAATGGTTACTCTTAATTTAAGGGAAGGTCTTTGTTTGCAAAATCATCTGGCATTTTCTTTTTAGTTCCTGTGGGAAAATAAAAGCATGTTGCCTTAGCATGCAAATGCAGAATATCTCTATGGCAGACATACATTATTGCAGTCTTTTTTCTTTTTTCCTTCCTTCCTTCCTTCCTTCCTTCCTTCCTTCCTTTGCTTTCAAGCCAGTTTTTGGCTCCTGGTGACTGCTTAGAGAAATTCTTTCAGTTTTCATGGAAATATTTCAGAAATGGTTTGCCATTGCCTTCTTCCTAGGGCTGAGGGAGACTGACTGGCTCAGATGCCTTTGTGCCTAAGGCAGGGCTTGGGGTCACAGCCTCCCATTTCCTATCCTAGTGCCTTAATCACTAGATCAAACTGGTTTTTATTACTGCAGTATCGGTAGTCCTCAGGTTCAGAATGAGATCCATTCCTAAATCTGCCTTTCACTTGATTTTATAGATAAGTTAGAACTCATATTTACAAACAGGCTGCCTACTACTAAACATTGTGGAAGGTGAACATTCCTCAAGCTGCCAAACCACTGAAGCCATGCAAAGTTTTCATGAAATGCTGCAAATCACTGAAAACAGGCTGCTAATTAAAATCATGTGACTTCAGTGGTTCATGAAAACATTGTGTAGTTTCAGCACTTTGTTGGATTTAGGAAGGAGAATCCATCCACCATTTTTTAGTAATAGGCAATCCATTTATATTAGTTGCCTATGTAAATGCATAATATTTGAAGAAACTCCAACTTCTCTATAGCTAAGAAGGTGTAGTTTTCAGTTGGATCCATTGGACTTGGTCCTAATTATTGTGGCTTATTCAATGATATTGAGATGTAAGAACATCTCAATAAGGAAAGTTATTAAAGCTATGAAGATTAATGTAGTGAAAGTCTAGCAGACACAATGTAGTTCAAGTCTACAAGACATGTGTCCTTGTAGGATTCAAATAACTGGATTGAGATTTTAATCTGGAAACAAGGAGGCCTCGGTTAAAGGTAATTCCTTTTCTATTCATGTGGCAACCAGATTACTATCCATGTCTTCTTTACGGGAATTCAAAAAATGTGAAAATTGTATTAACAGGCTTTCCCAGATTCCAAATCTAGTTTAAGGCTGCTTCGGGAACTCAAAATATTTTGGTATGGCATGCCTGAGGCAGTTATTGGTTAATTCATCTATGGACCTTTTCTAATCCTCCTGCCTAAACAAGGCTCCCAAAGCACAAAAGAAAAGACGGCTAGCTGATCTGATTTTGTTTCCATTTTCATTCTCTGCAATGGAACAAAAGACAATGGGGTTACTGTAGTTCAGTTTCTCTAGTTACCTAGCTGACATTAAAAAATCACATTTTCTCTTGATTCAATTGCTTTCATATACATTACATATTTGAGTCTGGGTGGATAATTAATTAGGTCCCTATGTAATTAATGCAGACATATACATATTTACAAATGATACCTCTTATATATGTCACACACAGGGAATAGGGATGATGATGATGATGATCTCCTCTTTCCTTCAAAAACTCATGATGTGAACTCAGTGTTCTCTTGGGGGCCGTGGTGGCTCATTTGGTAAGATGCTGGGCCTGCACACCACTGAGATCGGCAGCTTGATTCCGGTGAGCGAATAAACGGTGTAGGGACAAGAAAGGAGCCTCCCCTGATTGCCTACCAGCATTCAGGCATCCCGCAAGTAAAGATAACACCACCCAAAAACATTCCTTTCACAGAGGCAGGCAGCCACTGCTAACACTGCTGATCCCTGGCTAACACATGCCATACACTTTTTTTTTAAAGTGCTCTCTTCCCTACATTTTTCTTGTGGGGTTGAGCTGAGAAAGTATAACTGACCCCAAAATTGCCCAGTCATTTCTATGGATGAGTAGATTTACATTCTGTGTAGGTCAATTTCATCCTACACTGGATGTACAAAAAAACAGAGTGCATAACTCTTAAAATTAGGCATAGAAGAAGAAGAAATACTTTTTTTTTTCCTGGAAGATTTTGCCTACACAGTATGAGGGGAATGGAGGAAGAGAAGGAAGAGGAACAGGAGGAGGAAGAAGAGGAAGACAAAGAGGAAGAGGAAGAGGAAGAGGAGGAGGAGGAGGAGGAGGAGACAATCCTCCCACAAAAGTTAGATTCCAAAACAACAGATATTTTCCATCTGAAGCTGAATGAGTCAATGGTACTCAGATGGAAAAGAATACAAGCGTGAGAAAAATACCAGAGTGGAACTTGCTTGTTGGAAGTTTATGAGAACTACAACATTTTGGAGCCATTGCATACAATGCAACTAGTTAGACTTTGGGTTAGGCAAATATTTCAATATGTGAATGTGGAAATAAATGGAGCTTTTATTTCAGAGGGTGAACAATAAAAGTGGTAATCCTAAATTTATCTGGACGTATCTCTGCATAAAAGGACAAATAGACCTGGAGGTGTCATAAAGCTTCTCTTTAGAACACTGAGTGTGTGAGAGAGAATATGTCTATGCACATATCTGTAGTGTGTGTCTGTGTGAATGGAGATTGTATGTGGATGGATGGATGGATGGATGGATGGATGGATGGATGGATGGATGGATAGAGACAGACAGAGACAGACAGACAGACAGACAGAAGAAAAGGGCTGCAACCAGTGACATTTGCTTTGTCACAGACACAGATAGCAACATGTACCACCATCTTCTGGGGAAGTGGATGACCTGTTCTCTTTTTACTTTCTGGAGGAGAGATTGATGGCTTCTCCTGTGCTGGACTCTGATAGCTTGTGACTGCATCAGATGGAAAAAGCTTCCCAAACTTAGAACTATCCGAGCAGCAAGGCCTTTCTCAGATTCTAAACTGGGGAAATCAGACTTGCGTTCAGCTACTAAAAGCTTTTTACTGGAGAGAAAAATGAAAATAAATAAAGAAAAAGGTTCAATGGGGGGAAAATCCATTCCTTTGTCTCCTTGACATCCAACTCTTGTGAGATCAAACAGAAGCACCATTAAGACATACAGAATAGGGCAATATTTGGCTGCTACTGTAAGTGACCCACCTTTAGATCATAAATTCCAGGATACAAATGGACTTCCTGGCCTGAAAACCTCCTGTTATTCTCTCGGTCTTTGCTCATTGCTTTTTATGGATTGTGTTTTTGTCAGTTTTGTCCTTTCTCTCTCACATTACATAACTTCAGCATGAAAAACAAGGATTTACAGGATGTCTGTATGTTTCCTCCACCCTATTAGAGGTTAAATACTGTCCTCCACTTTCTTGCAAATTTAGCATTCTCAGTTCAGAACATTGCTTTACTCACTAAAATAACAACAAACAACTCCCCATCTCCTCCCAGGTCTTTTTTCTTTCCCCTCCCTTCCTTCCTTCTAGTAAATAATCATGCCCCAAGGCAACTTTTCCTTTGGATATGCCCCAAATAATGAAATAAAACCATACTTCTTTTCATTTCTCAGCAGAGGGAAACAGCAGCACAATAATCCCAAGCAGAGGAAAAGTTGTTTCTCCTGCAGGAATTAAAATCAATACCAACTCTAACAATCAAGTAGTTAACCTGGACCAAACCAACATCCATACACCCAGCAGCGACATTGGATTTACTACCGTAGTGTCGAGATTTTTTTGTTCCCCTTTAGAATTCCTGATTAATCAAATAGTTTCTTAGAAATTATTTGTTTGTATCCTGCCTTTATTGTTTTTAGAAATAACTCAAGGCATCTAATATATCCAATGTGTATATCCAACACATCTTCCTCTTCTTATTTTCCTCAGGACAACAATCCTGTGATTGTTGGGCTCTTTCTTAAGCTGAGAGAGAGTGACTGGCCCAAAGACTTTCATGTTTAAGGTGGGACTTGAGCTCACGGTCTCATTTTCTAGCCTTGTGCCTTAACTACTTCATTAAACTGGGCCAAACGCAACTAACCAAAGTAAATAAAATTCCACTACCCAAGTTTGAAAGTCTTTCAGTTGAGATCTGCTTCTCATTCAAGATTTTTTAAGAAGACAAAAGAAACAGAAAGCTTTAAACACAAAGCTATACATAGTGGGACCAATCCTCATAAATATGAATAACATCCCCCCTCAGAGATGTTAGTACACAGCTAAATCTGACTGGTACCTTGCCAATCGAACAGGCCCAGTTTGCATATTCTGCTAAACTATGGTTGAATGCAAGTTGCATAAAATGTAACAAGCATGCAAAGTCTGAGTTTGCATATTTTACATATTTCCACACACACACACACACACACACACACACACACACACACACTGCTGGCTTTAAATTTTCATTTTCAACAAAGCTGGCCTTATTTTATTTTATTTTTACATATTCTCAAACTGCAGGCAATTCACTTCTATACAAGCCAACTTCAAAGCATGCTTTGGGAACCTGGCTTGTTGGTTAATAAAACATCACCTCTGATACTAAGCAGCCAGAAGCCAGCATTCCTTGAAATTCAATCTAAACACCAACAATGTTCTTCCAGACATTTGTCAGAAAAAGAAAAGAAAAGAAAGTGGTGGGGGAAGCTAGAGAGTTGTTTGGGCTTGTTTCAGCCTTGGCACAGCACTAAAATGTATCATGACATATGAATCATCAATATTCCTAAGAAGGAGGAAAGAAGCTAAGAAGGCAGAAAGCCTTTGAAGGTTGAATGCTGAAAAGGAGACTTTGGCGTGGCTCTGATCCAAATCTGCCTCTGTGGACCACAGCAAGACAGAAGTTGCTGGGCTTTACATACATGGTTTGGCACCTTTGCTGTGACTTCTTGTCTGGACTCGTGATTATTACTTTTACAGTGGTAATAGTCTTGGTGGTCCTAATGACTTCATGGTCATGCCAAGCAGCTTTCTTGGAGACAGTACAGAAGTGATTTACCTTGTGCCAGGAGTAAAGCATGGGTTTTGGCCTGCCTAAGGCGATATCATAGATGTACAATATGAACCAAGAACTTCTCAGCATACATTATTGGCCTTGGATTTTATTAGCTGATCACAGTACAAAACTTTTTTGGGGCAGGAGGGATGGGTCTAAATCACGCTGAGTACTTAAGAGTTCTCAAGAATTTTTTAGAAAAAAACAAGCATCATTTTCTTTTTGTTTCTGTTGGGTAGCCATTATGCTGCTTACCTAAATCACTTCAAAGTGGAAGGGAGGGGGGTTTCAGGCAGCAATTTCTTGAGCAGAATAATGACAGTTTAATCTTGCATGTCTGAAACGAAGCTATTTGTAAGCTGCAGATGTCCAGGCTTTTGACCGAAGTAGATTTCTGCCCAATGAATGTGGAAGAAAGGAAGGAAGGAAGGAAGGAAGGAAGGAAGGAAGGAAGGAAGGAAGGAAGGAAGGAAGGAAGGAATATCTCTTTTTAAAATAAAAAATAATATGTAAAAAGCATGTTGTAACTTGATTCTTTTCTGTTTTCTTTATTCCTACTAAATTTCATGCATAATATTTTGACACTTTCAAAAATTAAAAAGATGCTACTATAAAGAGAGTTTCCTTTGGATCAGAAATAACAGAGGTCTTTCATATGTCTTATTCAAACTTGTAAAAAATACAGCATTTTTGAAAGCTGATAAAAGATTTATATAGATTCGATTCACCACTCTGAAATCGCCCTTTGTGTTTAACCTGTGAGTTAATAAATATATGTTTACTTCATTCCTATTATTACATGTTTTATTCTAAGTATTATATGCATGAAACTGTGGACAAAATACACTGTTTTAATAAATAAACTATGTATTGATCTGTTCAGCTTGCTTCTCTGCCTTAACTTTGTTTGGTTACTTTGATATGCCAAAAATACCTTCTGTGTATTCTAAAAACCATTTCCATCCACCTTGACACATTACAACAGGTCCTTCCTATGTTTCTTTCTCTGACTGTTAAGCCACTGAGGTCTCCTGCCACTGTTGCCTGATTCCTATGCAGCATTTCTTATCCTCATTCCCCAAGGTCATTCACACATTCCATTGCATCCACCTTGCCTCTGGCCCTCCTTTTCTTTCCTTTCTTTCACCTTTGCCAGGATTATAGACTTCTCAAGAGAGTCGAGAGAGCTATGTGTCTATATATGTCCCAAATATAATAATTTGTAGAATTCTGCCTTCAGGTGAGAACGCTGGATTGATTTGTTCTATGATTTCTTGTTTGTCTTCTTGGCCATCCTTCCCCCAAAAAGAGCCTGCTAAGCATCAACATTCAAGTGGCAGTTTTCAGTCTACTCCAACTTTTGCAACTTTTACATCTGTAAATTGTCACACAGTTGGATTGGAGTGTATCTTGTGGCAACATGGGTACAAGTTATGGAAACTGTTATCCAAAAAAACCTGCCAGGCATCTGGTAAGCCCAGTTTACCGTGGGAACCCCAGACAATTTCACTTGATTATAAAGTCTGCATCTTTATAAAAATCCCTCTAATTTTTTTGATATGGAAATCTAAACCTAAAATCCATGAAGGAAACAAGATACATAGTTTTGCCATGAGATTTCCAGGTTTCTCATATCACCTGAACTGGCAAGGCTCAATTAGATTATTATAATTATAAAGAGCAGGAAAAGAATTTTGCATAGATCAACATTAAATTCATAAAATATCCCAGTATTTTGCCACCTGAGGATTATTACTGCAAGCCATGGGTGTACATGCAAAACATTTTGATTGTAGGTGTGTGTGTGTGTGTGTGTGCTTATATATTTTCATATATATATGCATATGAAAATAACATGAAAAATAAGAGAATAGCCCAGCAGTCAGTAAAGCTCTCAATCTTTGATAGAAAAGAGTCACATAAATTTCTAAATAAGTGTGTGTCTATTTCTTATGGAATACATCTGCTTAAATCTTACAATCGTTTATGTACTTCAAATAGTTCTCAGTTTACTGTGAAACTCATTTTACTCCAAGTTTCAGAAGCATTCAATGACTAATAAAGCTGGAAGGTGCATGATTTGGAATAAAATGAGCAAACTTAGTTTTCTAATTTATGAATGCTAGCGTAAGTTTTTACTCTGGAAGATCTTTTTCTATTAGAGTAATTGACTCTTATATAATAACATCCTATACCACTGGTATAGAGAACAGTTATTACCTAAAAAAAATTAGGTGGCTGTTATTAAATGGAAATTGAGTATGCAGAGGAAGAATATTTGCGAAATCTTTAACATAGTCTTTGGAATGAGCTCTCCAATTCTTTTTCCTCTAATAACCACCTATATATTAGAGAGAAATAGCATAGCTCTCTTTCATTCCAGAAATACACCATTACCACATGTGTATGTATTTTTCCCTCAGTTTGACTGCCTGTCCAGCGACCAAAACACCACACACTAATGAAAGAAACTGAACCTCAAAGTGAACAGGGGCATAAACAATTAATAACCTTTCTGAAGCAGAATTGAATCAAAGAGCGGGATTTGGAGAAGTGACAGAAATAGGAAGAAAAGCCTGAGAGAAAGAGATGGGGCAGAGCCAACTAGGAGTAAAGTTGCCTGGGTAGATCTGAGAAGGGAAAAAAAAAATCCTCAGTCAGATACTGCTAAATTGGGGTTGTTCAGAGGTTGTAGCTCTAGATATCTTGGTGACCAAGCTGAAATTCAAAGAGCGGAACATAAGGTTTCTTTATCAATGTCTCTTCCTTAATGTTGATCTAAACAAAGGGAACATATGCCTGGGAATAATTCTGCCTTATCCAAGTTCACCAAACAATTAAATGTTATCCTACTCATGAAAGAGAAAGTGTCAGGTCAAATATGCCAACCAATATCCTGTCTCCTACTCCTACTCCTGAATATATTTTCACTATTTCTCATTTATTAATGCAGCATTCTAAAATATTTCATTTTCTAATCTTCAGATTATTGCTAACTATTTTATCTAGCGTAATGATCTTAAATAAACAAGGAGCCAAATTTACTGTAATGTAATTTATTTGCCAGAAAATCAACCAGAGGTTTTCCAAGATTTAGAAAGACTGCAGTTCAGTTTGAGAGGATGACCTGATCCAATGCTTCGATTTTATTTTTTATTTTTCCAGACTTTCAAATTTTATATTTATTTGGGCTGGTGGTTTCCACACACCACCCACCCTTGGTCTTTTCATGTGGTCTGTAGAAAGACACTGTCATTTATAATTATGATTGCTGGTAAAACAAGATATAATAATAAAACCCGATGGTACTGCTACAGAGATAAAACAATTATTTTAGAAGATCAGCAGGGTGGCCTATTGAACAGAGCTCCTTTCCCACAGCTTTGATTCTGTTTGTCTTCTAGTTACTGAGACATAACAAAGAAAGAAGAAAACAATAAGCTTGAGAGACCAAGACTGTTTATCATATAGCTAGAGTGAGTATGAAAGCACAAAGCTTGATGGGAGTCTTATGGAATTCAGATAAGAATTCTTTGTCCTGAATAAAGGTTTGTTTTTTTATGAACAGATCCAAGGAGCCTTGGTGGGATTCAAGTATTAGTTTGAGGCCAGAAAGAATGGTTGTTTGGTTTCCAAAGAAATAATCAGCCCCAGAGACTGTGGTTTCATTCTTCTAATTTGAGCCCTGATGTGAATCTGGTACACTTACTTGACACTTTGTTCTCACTGTGCACGGTGTTCTTCATTTATATGGAAATATTCTAGAAATAAATAGGGAAAAAAGGTATGCTTATGAGGAAGGAGAATCCAAAGTCCAGGTTCAACAACATTTTAATTCCCTCTTTTCTATATTCGGCTAGGTGGCAACAGCTAATTTATTTATTTAATAAGAGGTGGTATTCAGCCGGTTCTGACCAGTTCTGGAGAACTGGTAGTGGAAATTTTGAGTAGTTCAGAGAACTGGTAAATACCACCTCTGACTGGCCCTGCCCCCATCTATTCTTTCCCTCTCAAGTCCCAGCTGATCAGCTGGGTCTTTTGTTGCCCTGCACAGGAGAACAGAGCTGGAAAGCAGGTTAGTGGGGTGGGGAGGGAATGGGATTTTGCAGTAATCTTCCCTCAGGAATAGGGCGGGAATGGGAATTTTGAAGTATCCTTCCCCTGGTGTGGGGTGGGAATGGAGAGTTTATAATCATTTCCCTTGCCACACCCACCAAGCTACACCCACCAAGCCATGGCATGCCCACCAAGCCACACCCATAGAACTGGTAGTAAAAAGTTTTGAATCCTACCACTGGTTATAATGGAAGATATTAATTCCCAGCCACCTTCACCAACATCCAAGCTTCCTGCAGAATTTTGGGGATGTTAGCTTAACATATGTGAAGAGCATCAGGTAGGGAAAAACTGAATTTAAACAAGGGAGTAATCCACAAGTTATGAAAACTTTGTAGCCCAAGCCTATAAAGACCAGCGTGCATGCATTAAAAAGGTCCATAGATGCATGTTTCCAAAGATTTATGAATGATAGGTTATATTACTCATATTATGGCAATTTCCTTCATTCTTTATATGGTTATTCACCAGACTTCGTATGGGATCAACCCAGCCAAGCATATCTTAAAGGTTATGTGTCATATAATCCATCAGGATCTTAATAAAGTTCATGTCTTTACTACCTATAGTACATAAGACTTGGAACATGCGTTATAAGTATCTTAAAAGGCTTCGAATACTTTCAGCTATATGGCATTCCATTTGGTAGATCATCAGTTAGTTAGGACTGCCACTTATGATGTATAGAACATTGTAGTTCACAATATATAAGTTACTGATATAAATAGATAAGAAACCTTCAATAATCAGTTCCTTCTTGATTCATATGCACATTTAAATATGTAAATATTTACTAATAGGGAGAAACTATGTGAAACCTGGGTTCAGATTCTCATTTTCTTTTTGCTGTAAAACATATTATACTTTTCTCCCAGCAAAACTATGTTTTTTTTTCCTCAATGAAATGCATCTAACATTAAGGCAGCAGAAGCAAATTTGATGTTAATTTGTTAGTAATGATGATGTCATCATTGAAGTGAGCTTAAAACTGTGAAACAACATATGCCCACAATATTTATGTTTGATCAGAGTTGGCAAACCGAGTTTTCATTTGTTTGTTTTCTCTTCTGTATTAGGCATTTGGAAAAATTACAAAGCATGGGAAGGCAGTGGAAGAATATTACTTATGTGCTTCACAAGTGAAGCAACATAGATGTAAATTAACTGGTTGCATTACTTCTCCGTAGATATTTAAATCTCTGTCTTTCCAGACTAAATCCAAAGTACTTTCACTTGGATGATGGCCAGCATTACCAATCTAAATATACTGGGAAGCTACTGTAGTTTTCTTTAACTTTTCTTTTTAATCTGTGAGAGTAAAAACCACGAAAAGAGTAAAAGGATGATATGGGAAGAAGAATTATAAGAGATATACAAAATCATAATATTTCTTGACTTGTACAAAAAAAATAAAGGGGCTTTCTCATGAACAGCCCTCCCAATTATGCCACCCTAGACAAGGATGGGAAGAAGAAAAATAAGAATCTGGGCTGATCATTCCAGAGATAAAGACCACTATACTCTTAAAACCTTTTTACAAGGTCATCCTGGCTAATATGGAGCTGTATTTTTAAATGGATGCAGCTGGGTTTTTATGGCTGATTAAGATTTCTGTTAAACAACAGACTACTTTAATTTTTTTTGAGAATTAAAAAAAAAGTAAAGAAAATTTATCAATAGCTGGAACAGGTGGCTCCCAAGCCACATAATTTTTTTTAGTGAAACAAATTGAACATGATGCAGGCAGTGGAGTACAATCAGTGTGTTTTTCAGGAAGTAATTCTAGACATCTTGGCAAAAAAAAAAGTTCATATGCTCTCCCACAAGAAGTAGCATGATATGGATTTTCCATGTGGTCCATTTTCTTCTACCCAATGTCTGTTGGTCAGCTAATCATGATCCTTAATTAGTTTATTTCCTAGAAGGCTTACTTTTTAACAGATTAACAGATAATTAGATTTGGAGGAGACATTATAGGTGATCTAGTCCAACCCTCTCCCGCCCAAGCCAGAGACCCTACACCATTTCTGACAAATGGGAGTCCAATTTCTTCCTGAAAGTCTCAAGTGATGACACTCCCACAACTTCTGAGGGCAAGCTGTTCCATTGGTTGATTGTTCTCACTGTCAGAAAGTTTCTCCTTATTTCCAGGCTAAATCTCTCCTTGTTCAGTTTCCATGCATTATTCCTTGTCTGGCCTACAGGCGCTTTAGAAAATAGCTTGACCCCTTCCTCTCTGTGGCAGCCCCTCAAATATTGGTAGACCGCTATCATGTCTCCCCTGGTCCTTCTCTTCACTAGAGTAGCCATGCCCAGTTCCTGTAACCATTCTTCATATGTTTCAGTCTCCAGTCTCCTAATCATCTTTGTTGCTCTTCTCTGTACTTTTTCTAGAGTCTCAACATCTTTTTTATAATGTGGTGACCAAACTGGATGCAGCACTCTAGGTGTAGTCTTCCTAAGGCTTTATAGAGTGGTATTAGTACCTCACTTAATCATGATTGTATCCCTCTGTTCATGCAATTTAGGACTGCATTAGTTTTTTTGGCTGCTGCTGCAGACTGCTGGCTCATATTTAGCTGATTGTCCACTAAGACTCCAAGATCCCTCTCACAGTTACTGCTATTGAACCTGGTTTCATCTAGTCTATATGTGTACTTTTAACCCATGAACTATTTGCATGCCTTTAAATAAATAGGCAAATAGATATTAGCCATACCCACTTCCTTAAACATATAATCATGCTTTGCATGCAGGAATAACACTGGTTTAACTCTGTGTCTACAGGCAAGGTAAATTAAGAACGTTTCAAACTCCGGAGATGCGCTGTGACTGCGTTAGACAAAAAATGGCTAAGTGGCTTCCATGTTGTAGTCCTAGAATTCAGTTCTTCAAAAAAATGGTTATTCCTCTTGGAGAACCACCTTTGAACAAGCTCCATCTTAACTACAGATTTATAATCAAAGACACTCCTATTTATAAAACAAACAAACAAACAAATTGTACTGGAAAGGTTGTCATTAAATTAGTAAGCCATTATGAGTTCAATATCTCTGGTTCTACAGTAGAGTGATTACATAAGATATTTTGTGAATCCTTGGGTTTTAAATCAAGCTCACACAAGGCCCTGTGCCATTTTTCAATTTGGTCCTTCAAAGCCCTTCCAAAGTTGTTACCAAACGATAATGTTTAAAGTGTCAGCAGAGAGATATAAAAACACATTAAAATTACAGTAAAATACAAGTTATAGCTAGAGATAGAAAGGCAGGGAGGGGAATACATGGGCAGGGAGGTGGGAACTGCTATTAATTGACCAACCACCTCCAGCATAAAATTTGCCCATCAGGGCCACAAGCCAATTGGCAGAGCTAGATCTTCAGGCTCTAATGGAAAGTCAGGAAGGTGGAAGGAAATCTCACCCCAGGGCACAAGGTGTTCCAAAGTGGCTGGGACCATGTCAAAGAAAGCTCTTCTCCTGGAGCCCACCAGCTTAAATTCCTTGACTGATGGGTCCTCAGGAAGCCTCCTCTGCCATCATGAGTCAGACAGGCCTGTCCCATAGAGGTGAAACAGTGAGGGATAATTGGCAGAAATACAATCGGTGGACGCTGTAAACAAACAAACTAGGCTTGCTATCAAACAAGAAATGTATTTTCTTATATTTTCCGCTGAATGTGATCAGCTCAGATACTTCCTATGAAATGCCCCAAAAAGCATGGAAAACCACAGCCACAGTCTCCTCTCACTGCCCAAAAGTATTTTTAGCTGACAACATATGTCACCTCAGTGCCTGAGGGACTGGGCTTATAGGAATCATAATTCAAGTATCTTGGAAGACTCGTGATGCAGGAGGATTAAAATAGTGATTAATATCTCCCTTTTAGTGGATCATTGTAAAATATAAAGAAGCTCCCTTTACATACCACACTGCAGAAAGATATCATTCAGCCTCTGTCTTTTGCTATTAATTCAAAATGATACTAGATTAACCTTGCAATATTTTGCACTTGGCTGAATTAAACCATGTTTCATCAAGTATCCTTTTGCTGAAGTGGTCAGATCAGGGTTTCAGAAAGGAGTTTCCCTTATCCCTTGCATTCAATCATGTATTAATTAGAGATATAATTGCCCCTAGAAATGGAGGTTCAATTTCACACTCTTATTTAATAAATACTTGGCAGACCTCTTCAGCTCAGTCCTTTTGTACTGAATTTCTTTTCTGAGGACTTCAAAAGAAATTAGCAGATTCTTTAAAAACATTAAGAACAATAGAACCAATCAGAAAAGGAACACAACTTAGAATAGTAAAAAAAAAAAGTATGTATCTTTAAGTTTATACACATGGAGGCTTTGTGGCTTTGTAAAGAAAAATAGAACAGAAAAAAAAATTAAAATACAGAATATAATATGTTACAACAGTATTTGTCTTTGTTTATTTTTAATCACTTGTAATTTTTAAAATAATCTGTATGTCTCTTTGTTTTGTTCCCCTTGGTATTTTTTCTTTTATTATTTTAAAACAATAAAACATTATTTTAAAAAATCGATATTGGAGACTTTAACAGACCTGAATCCCGTAACAAAATGTATGTAGCAAAAACCCTGAAATATTTCCATTTAAAAGACGCCATAAGAAGTGTCAGAACAATTGAGAACTTGCAAAGACATTATGCATCGTGGAAGACAAGTTGCTGGCAAGACGCTGGTGTCATTTCCAGCTATGCTAATTCTAATTATTATGCAGTGATTTTTGGTTTACCTTCAAAAGTTTGGGGGGAGGAGGAGAAAAATGGAAAGTATGAAATCAAAATGCAGCTAACTAGTTACAAGTCCACGGGTGTGTCAAAGCTGTGCTTGTGTTTTTAAAAGATTAATAACAAACAAACAAACAAATAAGTACCAGAGAATGAATGGCCTCTCAAAAAATAAGAGCATTGCTTTCAAACTCTTGGAAGACTTTCAGAAATGAGAAATGATCTACAGACATGACTCCAGAGCCAAAACATACCCTTTAGTTTAAAGTGGGGAAAATCTTCAGCTCATTTCACCAGTAAATGGAGATGAAACATCTGGAATGATCACACATTTTTTTTAAAAATCCTAATGCCATTCTTTAGGATGTGTGACCTGAGTCCAGCTAAATTATGGGAAAAGTGGGCTAATAATGCAATGATTAATATAGTCCAAAGAGGCACTTATTTCAGTCTGCAAATGTATTGAACCCTGCCTATAAGTTCAAGAGATACTTAATATATAAATCTACCTAAAAATTCAGAGGCATGGTTTTCTGCACCATTTATAGTGCATTACAATATAATTTGGAGAATAAAAAGTGGTCACTTTCAGAACACATGCTTTCTGAATTTTCCCATTTTATCAAAATCCATTTGGTACAATTCGACCATGCAGTTGATGCTTCCCCTAAAATGCTCATGCTGAATTACTGGAGGTTTTCAAGAAAAGATTGGAGAACCATTTATCTAGGATGGAATAAGGTTTCCTGCCTTGGGCAGAGGGTTGGACTAGAAGTCCTCCAAGGTCCCTTCCAGTCGTATGATTCTATTTTTACTTTCTTTTTTTAAGCGCTTCAATGTATTATATTTCCTGATTACCAAATGTAATCTCCTTATTTGGCCGATAAAGGTAAAGGTTCCTCTTGCAAATATGTGCTAGTCATTTCTGACTCTAGGGGGCAGTGCTCATCTGTTACAAAGCTGAAGAGCCAGCACTGTCCAAAGAATCTCCATGGTCATGTGGCTGTGCCAAAGGCGCACAGAACGCTGTTACCTTCCCACCAAAGTGGTCCCTATTTTTCTACTTGCATTTTTACATGCTTTTGAACTGCTAGGTTGGCAGAAGCTGGGACAAGTAACGGGAACTCACTCCATTACATGGTGCTAGGGATTCGAATCACCGAACCGCCAACCTTTCTGATCGACAAGCTCAGCATCTTAGCCACTGAGCCACCACATCCCAGGGAGCTATTTGGCCTATAAACATACATTATTCTGCCTGATGTGGAGAAATTAAGGTCCAGGGTTGATGTAGAGGACCTCAGTCCAATGCAATGCCCCAAACTTGGAGGAGATGGCAGATCCCCTCAATTGTAGTTTCAGTCACAGTAAGAATGGCTACAGGAATGTTAGCAGGTGTAATCCAACACTTTTGCACATTACAACTCTGGGAAATACTGCATTAAAGAAAAACAGCTGGTTGCAAGAATTTGACCTTGGGTGTGAGCACGAGTAGTTACAAAGTTAGAAAGCTTCATGATATCCAGACTGTACTGTTCATATAATTTATATAATCGGTATATTTGGTTACATCATTTCCTGCTTTGTTCTAATAATTTGCAGAACACCAAAGAAAACCTAGGATGCTGCCTCTGTTTAAAAATCAACAGCCAGTTACTGATTAACCAAAAATTGTGCCTCGCAGTTAATTTGTTAAAAAGAACAAGAGACTGAGATTGTGGGTGTGATTATCTCTGGCTGTTGATTCTTGGCAGCTGCAATGTTATCTCCAAAAGAAAAGACATTTTAGATTCTTGTCCATAATGAACTATGAAACCAGAAATTAATGATGTCAATGCATACAGAACTGAACAATTATGAAAAAGGAAAAGGAATAACATATTTTCTTTTCTTTCTTTTGGGTTTCTTTTGGTTTGGTTTTGTTTTGTTTTACAGGAAAGCAAAAGTGTTGTATCTGTGCATAACTAACCCATAAGAATACAAGATTGAGACTTCAGCCATTCTACAGCTTTTTATAATCTTCTTACATACAGATGTATGACTGGCAATAGTATGAAGAGTAAAGATAAGATGGAGGGAGTTAACTATTCAGAATATTCACTTCTAGAGATTCTGTGAAGAGAATTGCCTTTCTATAATCCCAGTAGTATAACAGTAATACATTAAAAGGGTAGCAATTCACATTAACAAAATACGAATATATACCCAAAAGATAAAATTGAGCCAATGAATAATCAAAGAACAAAAGCTGGTAAGGTAAACTAATCCAAATCTTTTATCTTTTCCTATATCTGTATTGCTGTAATCTAGAATGGATTTCAAACACAATGGAGTGAATCTGGGTTCTCTTTATTGTGCAACTCCAATGCCATTGAGGGAAAATCTCTGTGGAAGTTATAAGGAAACGAGGAAATGCTCATGATTGGACCAAGCCTGAAACTCACTCAGAGAATTTGGAATCTGTCAGGCTAAGCCCAGGAACAACGTACAACAAGTCAGCCAGAGTTCAGTTCTTTATTTGATTATACACAATAGGCTGAAACTTGCCAGACAAAATCCTGACTACTCTCAGCCTAATGGATATTTCCTGGGAGATTCCAAGGCTATTATTTCTCTCTTCCTCTGTTTTCCTATCCTGCCCTGGGCTGGGCTGCCTCTTTCTGTTCCTCAATTTTCTAAAATGTGCTCCTATCCTTCCTGGGAAACTGCTGCTTTCCAAGGGTCTTCAAACTTGGCAAGTTTAAGACTTGTGGACTTCAACTCCTAGAATTCCTGAGCTAACATAACTGGAGGAGGAATTCTGGGAGTTGAAGTCCACAAGTCTTAAAGCTGTCAAGTTTGAAGACCCAACCCCTGCTATAGTCCATCACACCAGCTTCCCCTCTGTAGCAGAGGTGATGGAGAATCATTACCAGAAATTTTGAGTAGTTCGGAGAACTGGCAAATACCGCCTCTGACTGGAGATTTTACAATATCCTTCCCCTGTCATGCCCACCAAGCCACACCCACAGAACCAGCAGTAAAAAAAAATTGAATCTCACTACTGCTCTGTAGGCATCATCTCTCAGAGGATCCATGTGTACACATAAATATACTTAACACACATGAGTATAGACACACACACACACTTCTGATACAACATACAGCATTGCTGGGAAATTGGCAGCAGACAGATGGTAAGTTTGTGACAGTGACAAATATCTATATCCTCATGTGTAGGATGAGGGTGGAGTTCATTTTCTGAGCTTGAGGATTGGTTTCCAAATGTTTTGTTACCAGGCTAGTTAACAAAGCTTCAGCAGAGTCTAGGGAATGTCAGTGTTGGTGGTGTTCTATTTGTAAGGGCTTTGTGTGATCAGTAGGTCTTGTGATAGGAGGGTCACATCAAGTGAAAGTCTTGCTAAGGATCTAGTGATGGGTCAGGTGTGGGTCACATCAGATGTTGGTCTTGTGGTAGGTCTTACATGCGGTTACATTAGGAGGTGAAGTGGTGGTTAGGGGGAGGGTTGCATGGGTTGGTTGAAGGTTGGTTCCATTGCTGGTTGTGCGGTTCACTTGAATTCTCAGGAATTTGTAGGCTGGTTTCAGATTGATGTGGATTTGTTTGTAGGAATAGTTAAGTTATAAGAATTTACAGGGATCAAAGGCAGCACAAGTAGGTCATTTACCCAGACTTCACTGCATGAGTAAATGAAGATTGGATGGTTAAATAAGAATTCCTTCACAGATTCCTTTAGTTTGACAGTTGCATTCTTTTCAGAGTGTTACAAGAGAATCTGTTACATTGCCTAGTACAAGTTGCTTCTCTTTTTTAAAGCAAGTGCTCTTATGCAAGGCCAAACATGCCATAAATGTTGATAATGTCAGAGGCAACTGTGTCAGTGGTAAAACTGAATTGAGCTTGCTGCCTTATGCAGTAGCTCAATTTGGAAGACAAAAAAACTTGATTTCAAAAGCATCTGAATCAATCCCAAGTTCAAATTAAATTTGGAATATCCTGTAGATCTCAAGGATGTAGCTCCATTTACCATGTGCAGTTAAAGAACAAACAAATTTTTCATTTAGAAGAAATTGAACAAAACATTGAACATTTTTAGTGCCATTTTTCTCCATGAAAGTCAAGTTAACAATCTTCTGGCCTTAATCGTATGTGCTCCAGAGATCGTTCTGATAGGGAAAATAATAGTGGTGCCTTTTTCTCCCTTTGTTCTTCCCAACAGCAAAACCAAACCAGGCAATCATCAGGTTGTGGAACACAGCTTAAGAGATTTACCCACTTGTACCATACCACTGCACAACCATGACTTGGCAATGTTTTCCCCGCCTGCCATGTCCCAAGGAAGATGCCTTCTTCATATCCTCAGCCTTTAGGTCAGGGGTGTCAAACTTTCAGCCCGTGGGTCAGATGTGTCACATATTGGCCCCACCCCCACCCCCACCCGATTTAGAAAAGGGGAAAAAAGTCCCAACACATCACATGATGATGCCATGATGATGTAAGTTTGACACCCCTGCTTTAGGTTATCCTTAATGGCATCAGTCTTAAAGTTGTGCTTTCAGTCTTATTTCATCATCATCCAAGAACAGCCTCAAGGTGGGTCAAGTTTGTTAGGCTTTATGTCCCATTGTCTTGGAAGTAAGTCAGATGACTAACAGGGACTTGAAAGAGTGCCAGTAGGGTGGGATAAGTAAAAGCCATGGGGACAAAAAAAAATCATGCTGGTGTAGTTTTCTACCTAATGAAGCATGGGTAACCCAACTGTAGAGAAAGTCCTTTAAGAGGAAATATAGCTTTTACTGATAATCAGATCATGAAATACTCCAGAAGCTGTATTGACTTGAGTGCCGGATATTTTTAAGTTCATTTTTAAGTCATAGGGTTATAGAAGGTGAAAGGGAAGATCTCTGTTTTGATTTCTTGTACTGCTCAAAGATGTCCCAATGCAATGCAATGCAATACAAACATTGTATTGAGGGATAATTTATGAGGTCTTTTTATTTTTGCATTAGTGCTACATGAATCCAACCTCATAATAAACCCACACTGGATTTATTTGATAATCCAAAATTATGCATGCCAGTTTCTAGAGGGATACATGAACCTGGTCCCTATGAGATAAGACAGACTAATAATCAGATTTAGCATATTCCACACACCTAATATTGAAATAGATGACAGCAAATGCTAAAAAAATGTAAATGCCCAACATATACTTACATAGACAATAATATGAAAGTGGTATCATTTGTTTCTTATGAGACTTAAAAAAAAAATCTAGTCTAATTTACGGTCTTCACAGTTTCTGTTACCAAATACAAATTTTTTTTATATCAACCAAGCTGGATACTGTCATATAAAGGTCATAAATTAGGAAGGGAAGAAGAGTCTACATGCTGGATGGAATTTTGGAGAATTTGGCAAACAACTGATTGAGCTCATATAAAGCACAAATGTTTCTAATTTAACAGAAGAAATCATGGAATGGGTTATCCATTGGCATATGTATAACTATCAGGAGTATGCATGCAAAATGCAAGTGAATTTACAATAATTAAATATATATATATTCTTTTGGAGGAAAGCAGACCAGAGTAATACACTGTACTGAGATATTGAGATAATCCTTGTTCCTTTCCCCATGTACCCATAGATCCTTCTAATGCACATATACATAATTTTTGTGCTTCGTTTGGCTTGTGTCATCTCATTAAAACATTGCCATATAAATGTATCATAAGTGTTGCATGAAGATTTCTGTCTCATGCAAAATTTAGCTTAAATTCTTCTGGCATCAAATACTTTCTTATGCACAAACCTTCTGTTTGCTTTGCTGACATTCCTTCTTAGTTGGCTCTCATGGTGATTCATTATCTCGTGATATGGATTCCAAGTATCATCTTTGCATTGATTTTTATATCTTTAATAACCTCTCCACTGAAGATGGCTCCACTTGGTGTCATTGATCGCATCAAAAATTCAAGGCTTACAGAAATACTAGAGGGCTAATTGGTAGTAGAACATTTCAGACTTAATCTTAATGCGGTCTTAATCTTTTGCACTAAACCTACCTGGAGGTTTGCTCATTGGAACTAAAGGGGAAAATTGAGTATTCAGCTGAAAATTATCCGTTTTAAGTAAGATACACAAGACAGACAGAAAACCCAGATAGTTCGATTTGGAATCATTAAAATCAAGCTGCTTTTGGCAACTGACTTCAAAACCCTGAGTTATCAATGTCTCTCAGTCCTAAATCATTTTACTCTCTATAACCATAAAATGAATATACATTTGCTGTCAGACAAAAGACAGTCTGTCTAAGTATCCATTTTGAGGTTTAGATGTATTGCTCATATAGATTGATATGCTGTTGTTGCCCTGATTTAGCAAGTGTATATAGAACCATTCTACCCGATCTCAACATTTACAAGGGCGCTGACTTCAAAGGCCTATATTGAATGTCTTTCTACTTTCGCAGTTCATTCCTTGAATGCAATGGTCAACCTGAAATCTCTACTAATCAAACTTGTATTTATTTATCAAACTTGTATGCTGCCCATCTTGCCCAAAGGCAATTTGTTCAAAGACATTGAATAAAATGCACTATAAAACATTAAAATAATACAGATCTTAAATTTAAAATTTATTAAAATAAAATAAGCAGGATGGAGATGGTGGGAGCAAAGTGGACACAGGGAGAAGGTAAGATGACCTATTCCATTACCCACCTCCAAAGTACCATACCCTCATTGGGACTCCAGGCTGGTAGCAACTTCCACTCTTTTGGCTTGGAAGGCCAAAAGAGTGGAAGTAGATTTGACGTGAGAGGCAGAGGTGGTATTCAGCAGGTTCTGACCAGTTCTGGAGAACCAGTAGCAGAAATTTTGAGTAGTTCAGAGAACTGGTAACAGAAATTTTGAGTAGTTCAGAGAACTGGCAAATACCACCTCTGACTGGCCTTCTTTTGTTGCGCTGCACAGGAGAACAGAGCTGGAAAGCAGGTTAGTGGGGTGGGGAGGGAATGGGATTTTGCAGTAACCTTCCCCTGGCGTGGGGTGGGAATGGAGAGTTTATAGTAATATCCCTTGCCACGCCCACCAAGCTACACCCACCAAGCCATGGCACACCCACCAAGCCACACCCATAGAACCAGTAGTAAAAAAAATTTGAATCCTACCACTGCTCAGAGGGCAAGATGTTCCAGAGGGTGAGTAGTCAAGGCAGAAAAGGCACTTTTCCTGGATGCAGCTAGCTGGAATTCCTTGACAGAGAGTGTCCGTAGCATGCTCCTTCTGCCAGGAAGGGTGGGAGTGAACATATCCCATCAGGGTGAGTTGGTTTCTCAGGTAACCTGGACCCATCTCTTCTTGTAGACATTCAACAAATTGGGGTCATTCAAATATGTTGATCATGCAAGCCCTGGAAAGTTAGCCAATACAGGCCTGATGGAAAATTTGGAACTTATAATCTCACTGTATTGGAAGGTTCCATTTGGAGAAAGCTGCCTTAACGTTCCAGCTTTTCCCCCCCTTCTGTTTCTTAACTCATTTTTTCTTTATCCAATGGATACACAGGCACTGATGCTAGCATTTGGCAACTGGTGGCAAATCCTGAGGCCTTAGAAGGGTGATCCAATTCTAAGCTGCAACTGTTGGTGCTAATATTTCGTGTGTTTTGCATGTTTCCCTCTGCATGCCTAGTGGGAACAGTGGGAGATTAAAAGCAATTCAGACCAATATACGGAGCCCGTTCCATGGAGTCAGAGGCATATCATTTCAATTCCAGCAGCCCAGACCATGAGAGATATATCTCGAGATAAAACCAGCATCATTAAAATAGCTGAAGTTGGGCATGTACATAATTGCCAAATCAGAAGCTCCTGGATGGAATTTGTCTGTGGGGTTCTTTTCCTGCAAATGATTTTGGGGTTGGCAAAAAAGAAGTCTTATGGAAAAGAATTAAGGTTGCAACATTTCATCCATTAACTTGATAGGTGATTGGATTTGTTTAATTATTTAACATGCTTTCTGGCAGCTTCAGCTACCTTAACGGGGGATGAGAAATAATAAGGGTTATTGTACAGCAACATTTCTGATTTATCAGGTAAGGAAGTAAGGGAGAAAGAAAGAAAGGGGATTATGTTGTTTCAAGCCCTTCTAAAAATCCCAGATTCCCAGTGCCATTTTTAAAACATCATTTACTGTCCTCTATCATCGGCTTGTATGCACATGGTCACAGTGGATGAAATGGTACTTGTTTATGTGTAATGCCTAAACTGGAAGTATGACTCCCGTTTTAACACAAATTGTAATATACACATATCTAATGCAATTAATGGATTAACTGAATTAAAGACAAAACTTTCTATTATCAATTTTCAATTGTAATAGGATTTTAATAGCAAAAGTGAAGCAGTAATCTTTTTTTTTTAATCTACTGTAGAAGTACATATTGCAACAATGGCAGGAGGAGTTTTATTTCCAACCAAATTGGCAAATTGAGCTATTCTAAATATTGCTGGATATACATTCCCATCATCGCTGTCTGTTAGGTTCATGGTCTGGAAATAATGGAAATTTGTTGCAAGTTGCCTGCATCTATATATTACTAAAATACCTGTTGTGATCTTTGCCTGGATGAAATGGTACATCATAAAGTGACAATTTTTGAACCAAAGTATCTCAAGAAAAGAATTCCCAGAGCAACTAGAGATTTGTTTGTCATCTTGCTAACAAACATTGAACAACAATCAACAGTAATTGTGGAACTGGTTCAAGAACACAGTACCTGAAGATTTCCTCCAAATCAAGTGATCAATAATCCTAACATCATGATCAATTAGAGATACCATGAACAAGTTCTTCTATATTTCCAAGAAAAAATTGAGACATTCAGAAAGAAGACTTGAATATAACTTACCAAAATCAAAAAAACATGGTACAATTAATTAAAATGGTGGCAATCAGGAATTATTGCATTAAGCATAATTCAGCAGAGAAAAGCAGCATTAATTTATACTTCACAATGAATCCCTGTTAAATAATTGTCATTGATGCATCAGGAAAAATTAGGAAAGACATTTGTTATCACTTTGAGCCTCACCAAAGCTGGGAAGATGGAGATGTTGCTATTGCCTTAGTATCATTTAGTACTGCAGCAACATTGAGGCCTGCTGATAGGACACCACATTCAAGATTCAAGATATTCCTCAAAGTGAATGAAAATGCTCTTTGTGACATGAAAAAAAATCCTATTCTGCAAATTTGCTTCAACATGCAAGGTTTATTGTTTGGGATGAGTGACTCATGATTAGGAAGGAGAGTTTTGAAGCCATAGATTGGACTCTTCTTGATATATGTGGCAAGAATGAGAATTTTGGGGAAATTTCTGTCAGCTTCTACCAGGTGTAGAAATATTGAAATGATGGTGATGTAAAGAAGGTATGTGTCAAAAATCATAATTATGGAGAAGCTTTGCCAAGTTACAATTGAAGAGAAACATGCAGTTGAGTGAGGAAGAAGGAAGATATTTTAAGTTCTTTGGAGAACACAAAATTCATAAAAATCAAAACGAGGAAATAAAGTTACCCGAAGATATGATTCTGCCTGTAAGAACTCTGGAAGAATATGTGGATTTCATCTACCCAGCATTTCACAATCCTACAGAACTATTCTGTATGAACTGTACCTTGGTTCCTATCAATGAAATGATGATGAAAATCAATTCCACATGCATTAAGCACTTCACTGGAATGATGAAATAACATTGTTCCTTAGATTCTGTCAGTGAAGGAGGTAACGTTACTCATTTTCAACATAATTTCTTGATTGATTGATCAAGATTGATTGACTGATTAATTGAACTCTCTGGATTGTCACCATATAAGCAAGAATTGAAGAAAGACTTCCCCATCATTTCAATGAGAAATTTGTATCTTCCAATTCCACTTGTAATGGAATTCAGAAGATCATGGAAGAACTCAAAAATAAGATTGTAGCAAAGATAAACATTGGTGTATGCAACAGTGACATTGTCATGATTTCAAGAATTATGCTGTTTGGACTTCCAGTTTGAGCTTCTTCGGTGACAGATTGAAACCTCGTCTCTCCGAGGCTTCGATCAGTGCTCACCGCTGGAGCGCCCCGAGCCGTTTTGGGGCTAAGCCACCCCTTAAAGGTGGTGAAGAGGGGGAGACTGCCTGCAGAGTTGAGGAGAGCTGCATCTCTCCTCCCCAGCTGGCCATTACTCCCTTTCCCAAAGGCGGTTGTAGCGGTGGTCAGAAATGGCCACCACAAAAAAGAACTCGACCGGAAAAGAATGTGCAGGAGGAAGATAAGAAGAGAAAGTTTTGGTTGACCGGGTCAAACAGCAAAAGCAACAAATAATGTACCCTGGAATTTAAACTTAACAACATTGTTCCCAAAGAAGATTTTGAAGCTGCGAAGGAGAGAGAGAAGGGAAAGGATTAGGGTTTTTCTTCTTCCCTTCCTTATACTGACAGCTAAGAGACTTAAGCAAGAAACTGGAAAAAAAATCCACTTTGACATTAATAGGCATCTAAGCTGAAAATAAAAGTCAAAGGGATAAATAAAGATTTCTGGACATTTAAAAGTTTTTAAAAGCTGGAAAGGAGAAAAAAAAGAATAGAAGGGCAGGATCTGGAAAAATGGAGGAGACTGCCTGGAATTAAGGAATGTAACTGTAATTAAAAGGAACTTACAGTGAAATTTTAACAAGATTCCTCAAAGATACATTTTAATGGAAACTTGGTAACAAAATAATAGAACCCCAGGAAGAGAAAGTGGAAAAAAGAAGCAAGTAGAAACAGCCTTGGATTATTTGGATTACTTGGTGATTTTTGTTTTTTGCATCTAGATGACTAAAATTAACTGGGTGGTTGTTTAAAAGTTTTTAAAATGGTATCACTCTTAGAAGAACTGAAAACGGAACTTAAAAAATGGAAAGAAGACGCACAAGAAGGGAGAAGTTTTTTTGGCTTCGTGTTTCAATTCTTAGAAATGGAGATCTGGAACTATGAGAAGCAACAAGAAACGCTTGCAGAACAAGAAGATTGGGACAAAGAAGAAGCCATCTTTAATGATCAAATAATTTTAAGTGGTGGGAAAAAAGAAAAGGGGGGAAAGAGAGTGAAAGGTTTAAGATTAGAAAAAAACACCAAAAAGAAGAAGAACAATTTGAAAGATAAGTATAATATTAGAAAGCAACAGAAGAGGGGATTACAGATGAGAGAGTTAGAAGTAGAGAGACGAGGGGGTAAAAAGGGGAGGGAGAAGAGGGGGAAGAAGGCAAGGAAAAGAAGTTGTAAAAGACAGAGACAAGAAATGGAGAAACAGGGAAAAGATATAAGGATTGTAACCATAAGTTTGTTTAGAGATAATGGGTGAAAATTTAATTGTAAAAGGGATTCTGCAAAGGTACATAAGATAGCTTTGTTATATTACAAATAGAAATAACTTTAGAAAATATGATGATGGATAAAATATTTATTGTAATGCAGTGGGATGTTTGTTAATAAATAAATGAATTAAAATGATTGAGAGAATTAAAAGGGAACATTTTTAATTATTAGTAATAATTTATAAAAATATAAGTGAGAAATATGGGGAAAAAAAGAATTAACTATGGAAAGTTTATAAGTGTTCCCAAGGATGTATGATATTCAATTGAAAAGAAATGTTAAAGATGTTAAGATTTTAATGCATATTAATGATAGAATTGAATTGGAATGGAATGTGTTTTATTTACACACACACACACACACACACACACACACACACACACACACACACACACATATATATATATATATATATATATATATATATATATATATATATATATATATTCTTTTTAAGAATATAGTGTCTATTTTAAGAATGTACCAAGAAGAATTCAATTGGAAATTATGTATCATATTGAATGCTTAAAGCTATACATCTTAAAGCTATACATTGAAGCTTAAATAAGAGCTTGAATGGATAAAATTAAAGGATATAAAGGTGTCATACTCTAATTGGTAACTACAGGGAAACATTTGTTTAATAAGAAAAGATAATGTGAAATTGTAACAGGACAGACAAAAGTATAAATATAATTATTTGAATTGAGATAATCAAAACAAAGTTGAGAAAATTAGAAGACGGGAAAAACTATGTAGAAAATATAAAATGGTAAGAAGATATGGAATAGAATATAAAAATGAACATGAAATTGAGTTTTGTGTCTGTATGAAGAAGTGATAACCTGGGACCATGCTATTTTCAAAAAAGATGTTTTATTTGTATTTTGTTTTTGTGAAAACCCAAATAAAATTTTCAAAAAAAAAAAAAATTATGCTGTTTATCAGGTGAAAAGGACCTTCAGAGGATACGTTTTGCAATTCTTTGCTCTCACTATACATAAAGCACAAGGACAAACTATAGAGAATGTGCTGATGTATTCCAGCTTGGTCAGCTGTATGTTTCTTTAAGCTGAGGAAAAAGAAGTTGGAAACATTAGAATATTAAAGAATGGCATATTAACCACAATGTTTTCATCCTAAAGATCCTGTTATAGGGAAAATATCTATACTTGTCTTGTTAGCCACCTCTCTTCTTTAATAAAATGTTTTCTTTAATTTCAAAACCAAAACAATAGTTATCTGCCCAGTATCTTTGTGTTTTCTGTTTTGGTCAGGAAATATCATTGAAAGGATGGCCCAATGGGTCATGAGTTGTCTAGTCTCATCTAAAGGCAGAGGATGCAGCCATCTTGTTGAAATTAAACCAGTCTGGATCTGATTATTTGCATTGAAAACCACTTGTGAACCTCACAAATACTATCCAGCTTTCCAGGATGGGATATAAATAAGCAAATAATAAATCAAATGACTCAAAAGCTTATAAACTTGATCAGGTCTGGGAGTAGTTAGGAAAGCATGAATCTGAATATTCAGTATGTTCAGTATGTTCTTATTAACCCAATTTTTTTTAGTTCCCATTAAAAGACTAAATGCACACATTATGTCCCCTTTAAAATGTTAATGCTTTTTAACAGACAACCTGCTTCTAGGTTGCTTGCTTGCACTTTCACCATTACAATGTTTGGGCCCGTGTACAGGTATAAAAATCCAGATGTGACCACAGATGACAGCAAAGTGATTCAGAGAACTCTAGCCCTGCTCTCATCTAATGGTTACTCAAAAAAAATTTCCATCTTAGACTCAAAATCACAAGGCTGTTTTCAGTTTCAATTTATTTATATGCACAACAAAGGTCGGTCCCTGGAATGAGACACTAAAAGCATTTGATAGATCTCCCAATAACAGTGAATTGAAAAGGGAAGGAAAGGAAAGTGCAGTACCTATAATACTTCTACAGGCAGATACTTTAACATGTACAAAAACAAATACTTTAATCCAAGAGGTACTTTTAGAATTCTTACACAGGGAGTCCTTGACTTACAACCCACAATTAAAAGCAAAATTTATCTTGCTAAGCGAGACAGTTGTTAAGTGAGTTTTGCCCCATTTTACAACTTTCCTCGTCACAGTTGTAAAGTCGATCACTGCAGTTGTTCAATTAGTAACACAGTTTTGAAGTGAATCTGGTTTCCTCATCGACTTTACTTGTCAGAAGGTCGCAAAAGGTGATCATATGACCCTGGAACCCTGCAACCATCATAAATATGAGTTGGTTGCCAAGGTTTGAATTTTGATCATGTGACTGTAGGAATACTGCAATGATTGTATGTGTGAAAAACAGTCATAAGTCACTTTTTTTTCAGTGACATTGTAACTTTGAACAATCACTAATGAACTGTTGTAAGTTGAGGACTACCTGTACTTTCTGGTTGTCTCAGACCAAGTAACAGGCTGCTGGCTCTTGTTTCAGGATGAATAGAAGTCTGTCAACATGGATAGAGGCACAGCCTCGAAGACAACTTAGATGCAAATTGAAGGCAAATTATTGAACAACCTATGATTCTAGGTTTCTTTTCCTGAGCAAAGATCTACCTACATTTACTATTGCTTATAGTAAAGAAGAAGGCAAAAGGGGAAGGGAATGACAGAAGATCAGCTGGTTAGATAATGTCATCGGCATAGTGAGCATAAATTTGGACAGACTCAGGGAGACAGTGGAGGGCAGGGAGGGGCTGGCATGCTATAGTCCATGATTTGTGAAGAGTTGGACACGACTTAGTGACCGACCAACAAAAATTAATGAGAAGGAGTAGACATATGTACGATAGTATTGTAAGTGTGGTGGGAACTTATGTTTTTATTTTTACTTGATACACTTAATATAACTTCTTTCTTTGTCTGTTAGGATTTGGATTGAATCATTGGGGTGAGAATCTGGGACTCTTTTGTACACTGCTAAGAAACACTTGGTTCACCAGAATGATAGAGAACAACAGAGTGGGTAGCTGCTTCAGCTTATTGGCATACCAGATCTACATGCCTTGCCATGAAAGGTCCTTCTACAGAGACTAGTTGGAGAATTCTAGGAGTTGAGGACCACACTTCTTTAAATTGCCAAGGTTGAGCAACACTGTCTCAACTATAAGTGATCTCTTGGCCTCCTTGTCCACAATGATTTTTTTTTCCCAGAAAAGACCCAGTTTGTAAGACACTACGAAGGGAAAAGTAGCTTATTTTCGTGGTGGCACAGTGATTAGTTTGCAGTACTGCAGGCTACTTCTGCTGCCTGCCAGGTGCCTGCAATTTGGCAGTTTAAATCTCACCAGGCTCAAGGTTGACTTAGCCTTCCACCCTTCCGAGGTGAGTAAATGAGGACCCAAAATTGTTGGGGGCAATATGCTGACACTGTAAACTGCTTAGAGAGAGCTCTAAAGCACTGTAAAGTGGCATATAAGTATAGGTGAAGGGATGGTATTCTTCCGGTTCGGTTCAGTTCTATAGAACCAGTAGCTCCAAAGAGCAACTAACACCGAAACGGTTCTCTCCGAAGATCTTCTTTTCTTTGGTTGGGTCCACCCGCCTACCCAGGCTGTAGGCTGTCCTTTATTCTTACCTTAGTTGCTTTGCACAACTAAGTGATTGCTTGCAGGAGAAGTTGTTTTGCAGGTACTGCACATGCGCAAAACACGCACTCACCGAACCTGTTGTTATGCCGGTAGGATCCCACCCCTGCCTAAGTGCTATTATTATTGCTATTCTCTGGCCTCTGAAGTTAGATATCTTGGTTGTTTGTGATGGTTGTGTAGGGATTTTAGTAGGAAACTACTGCCTAATTCTTGAACAAATATTTAGTTCTGTTTCTTTGCTAAATCATTATATTCCAAGTTCTGAATAGAGCTTGGCTATGCTTTGGATGTGACTGAGAAGAAGCACTTCACATAAAAGCTTCACCATCACACCTGTTTGTGACTCATTAAATCTCCCATGACTCTTCCCAAATGCCTTAACCTGCATACTGTCACTTTTCATCAGAACATCTTTTACGTGTAACTTGAAGAGATGGGGGGGGGTTACGTGTAACTTGAAGAGATGGCGGGGGTGGGGGGTGACAGTCTTCCCCAGGTTGCATCCAGACTATGGATCAGCAGTTAAAATGATCAGATGTTTTGCTATTTTTTATGTAAAAGGCTTAGACAATTATAACACTTTTGATTCAATTGATTAATCCGCTAAAATATAACCCCAATAATTATTTCATATATTTTTGGATTCCCCTATCCTCTCATTTCCTTGGGAAATTGACTTCAGTGAAGAAATCAAGAAAAATTGTATTGATATAGGAAGCAATTTAAAAAAATGATGGTGCTCAAATGAACATTCTACCTCCAGGCACTTCTGTAACCTACTACCATAAATTAAGGGTTTAGTGATTTTCTTCCTTTCATCCTGTTTATTTTTACTGATTACAAATCACATCAAATTCAGTTAAAATAAGCACCTTATTAAGAATGGGTAAAATATGTTCTGCAAGTCTGCTTATGGCCAAACCAAGCCAATTGTGACAGAGTGAAGACATGGAGAAAGCAATCCACTTAAAGCTTCTTTTGAAAAAACCCTGAAGTGCCCTGCTATAAAAGTTGTAATTTTATTTTTCTATAAAGAACCTTAAATGTTTTAATTTTAAAAGCTAAAATGGGGCGTTTTCACTATCCCTTTTGTCTTTTAATAGGACTGTTATTTTTATTGGGAGTCCTGAAGGCTAGAGTGCTTAGGAATCCCATAATAGGCATGAGTTAGGTGAACATGATGTGTTTGCTCATAAAAATGAAAGCTAGAGATTTATACAGATGTGCAGCAACATCTGGAGAGGATTTACATGAGAGCACACCTGCACCTGGACATCAAATGTAAGTAGAGGAAAGGGGGGGCAACCCTCAGGTTTGAACACAGCAGCAAGCTGAGAGGGAATTCGGAGAAGCTCTGCCACATCAAACGTTATCCAGATGTCTTGTACATTGTCTTGTTCTCAACAGATCTTCTTTATTTTAATATTTTATTTTTTCTTTGGTCCAGGGATATTGTAGACCTGGAGCAAATAATGAAAGTAAAGAATCCTCTGAACCAATTCCTCTATTAGAGACAGAAACCATCTTTCCATGTGTCTAGTGGAAGGAAATAAATTGATACACATGAGAAATGCATTAGGAGAAAGCAGTGGGAAATAGAGAATTTCTTTTAGGTAGTGAAGTCTGAAATTTAGGAGGCAAATTACCATCATTGGAAGGGTTAACCTTTTCACTTCGTTCCATCTAAAGTCTTGGACAAGACATTTTTTTTTCTCTTGGCTTCTTAGTTTCTCTTCTGAAAAAAATGAAGACAAATGAAGCACAAATAGTCTTTATAAATAATAGTGCTTAGATTGTTCTTAGAAATTCTCTGCCTCCCAAGTCCCAGCTGATTGGCTGAATCTTCTTTTGTTGCCCTGCACAGGAGAATGGAGCTGGAAAGCAGGTTAGTGGGGTGGGGTGGGGAAGGAATGGAGATTGTACAGTATCTTTCCCCTGGAGTGGGGTGGGAATGGAAATTTTACAGTATCCTTCCCCTGTCAGGCCCACCAAGCCATGCCCACAGAACTGGTAGTAAAACAAATTGAATCCCACCACTGGGCGCTATATAACTGCATCTGCTATTCATAAGACATGTTGAGGAGCTGATCCAGGTCAATATCTTGATAGGTGAATTTCTAGAAAGTTTGCTTCTTTTTCTGCTCCACTTCTGCCATCTTAGCTACAGTCTTCTCTGAGGAAAGCAATTCAAATTTGAAAGTAAATGCTGGCTTTCAGTACATTCAGGGGTGGGATTCTACCAGTTCGCACCTAGTCGCTAGAACCGGTTGTTAACATTCTAAGCAGTTCGGAGAACAGGTTGTTAGAAGAAATTACTGGCCTAATTCTGTAAGGAAAGCAGGAAGGAAACATTCTGGTGTTGCTTACAGAAACTGTCTCTCCATTAACCCTCATTACATTCTTGGCAGGACTAGACTTCCTGTCTCTGGAACTTCTCTGGAGTTTTTTCCCCCCTCCTTTGCTAGTACTTTGCTTGTGTGGAGTGACCATCCAAAGTTACAATGGCACTGAAAAAAGTGACTTATGACCTTTTTTCACACTTACGACTGTTGCAGCATCCCCACAGTCTTGAAAGGCCAGGTGAGGAGATGCGTGCCTCGATGTGAGTGATATTGAGTTGGCCACATCCAGCCAATAACATGACCACCAAGCCATGTCCACCCAGTCACATGACCACCAAGCCATGCCCACAGAACCAGTTGTTTAAAAAATTGAATCCCGGACTTCCAGTTTGAAGGGCTTCGGTGACAGACAGAAATCCGCGATCGTGCGCGGTTTCTGTCTGGGCTTGCCATTGGAGCGCCCCGAGCTGGCTGGTTTCAGGGCTAAGCCACCCCATAGAGGTGGTGAAGAGGAGGGAGACCGCCAGCAGGGTTGAGGAGAGCCACATCTCTCCTCCTCAGCTGGCCATTACTCCCTTTCCCGAAGGTGGTTGCAGCGGTGGTCAGAAATGGCCACCACAAAGGAGAACTCGACCGGAAAAGAATGTGCAGGAGGAAGATAAGAAGTGAAAGTTTTGGCTGACTGGGTTAAATTGTAAAAGCAACAACTAAGGTACCTTGGAATTTAAACTTACAAAAAATAACATCGCTCCGCTCCCAAAAAAGAGTCGGAAGCAGCAAAGGAAAGTGAAAAGAGAAAGG
Organism: Notechis scutatus; assembly: GCF_049901735.1. Taxonomy (NCBI): domain Eukaryota; kingdom Metazoa; phylum Chordata; class Lepidosauria; order Squamata; family Elapidae; genus Notechis; species Notechis scutatus. Next base: position 77,474,315 of record NC_142011.1, read on the forward strand.
TTTGGCTTTTTTTCCCTTCTCTCTCCTTCCCTATACTGACAACTAAAAGACTTAAATAAGAAATCTGAAAAATCCTCTTTGACATCAATAGGCAATTAAGCTGAAAATAAAACAAAATGCCAAAGGGATAATAAAGATTTCTGGACATTAAAATTTTTCTTTTTCATAAGCAGGAAGGGAGAGAAAAAGAATAAGGGAAGGATTTGGAAGAGGGAGGAGACTGCCTGGAATTAAAAAGAATCTACAGTAAAATTCAACAAGACTTCAAAAAGATACATTTTAACTGAAACTTTGCAACTAAATAGTAACCCCAGGAAGAGAAAGTGAAAAAAAGAGCAAAAAAGAAACAGCTTGCGTGTATTTGGATTATTTGGTGATCTTTGGATTTTTGGTTGTTATATTTGAATGACTAAAATCAATCAGGTGGTTGTTTAAAAATTTATACAATGGCACCACTTCTGGATGAATTGAAAATGGAACTTAAAAAGTACAAAGAAGATGCACAAGAAGGGAAGGGTTCTTTTGGCTTCGTTTTTCAATTCTTAGAAATGGAGATTTGGAACTATGAGAAACAACAAGAAAAGACTGCAAAACAAGAAGACTGGAACAAAGAAGAAGCCATCTTTAATGAACAAGCAATTTTATGTGGGGAAGAAAAAGGAAAGGGGGGAAAGAGAATGGATAATTTAAGACTTAAAAAAACAACCAAAGAAAAGAAAAATAATTCAAAAAATAAGTATAATACTGGAAAGCAACAAAAAAGGGGAATACAGAAGAGAGAAATAGAGGTAGAGAGACAAGGGGGTAAAAGGGGAGAGAGAAGAAAAGAGGGAAGAAGGAAAGGAAAAGAAGTTACAAAGGACTGGAGCAAGATATAGAGAAACAGGATCTATTTAGAGATAATGGGTGAAAATCTAACTGAAAAAGGGATTCTGTAAAGGTACATAAGATTGTATTGTTATATTAGTAATAGAAATAACTTTAGAAAATTGGAAACAACGTATGGTTAAAATGAGGGATAAAATAGTTAGTGTAATTTAGTGAAATGTTTGTGAATAAAATAAGTGAAATAAAATAAATGAGAAAATTGAATTAGGAAGGAACGGGAACATTTTAATTAGTTAATGTTTTATAAAATATGTAAAGGGGGGGGGAATTAACTATGGAAACCTTATAATTGTTCCCATAGAAGTATGATATTTAATTGAAAAGTAATGTTAAAGATGTTAAGACTTTAATGAATATTAATATTAATGATAGAATTGAATTGGAATGGAATGTTGTTTTAATTATATTATGCATTTATAATTTTTTCTTTTTTTAAGAATACAGTGTGTATTTTAAAAATGTACCAAGCAGAATCCGAATGGAAGTTATGTATTATATTGAATGTTACAACTTTAGGGAAAAGATATAAAGGCGTCATACTCCAATCAGTAACTACAGGAGAAATTTTGTTTAATGAGAAAAGATAATAGATAATTGAAACAGGACAGACAAAAAATATAAATACAATGATTTGAATTGAGATGAGATAATTAAAATAAAATTGAGAAAATTAAAAGAGTAATAAGATATGGAATAGAATATAAAAATGAGCATGAACCTGAATTTGTGTCTGTACGAAGAAATGTAACCCAGGATTACGCTACTTTCAAAAAAGATGTTTTATTTGTATTTTTTTTTCCTCTTTGTGAAAACTCAAATAAAATTTACAAAAAAAAAATGAATCCCACCCCTGGGTACATTCCTTTTCTCTTCAGATTTTGCAAGGACACGCAACCATTGTTCTCCATGTTCATATGTCTGCAAACATATTGTGATAATCCGTAGAGAGTGCAGCTGTTTGGCTTTATTGCTATATAATCCTAATTTCTAGACCTATCTTTTTATACATCGGTGAATAAACCAAGAATAAATTAGGTTTCCTGACTTAACTTCTAAGCCCTGACTCAGAAAATCAAGAAACCTCCGAAAGAGCATGATATTCTGCATATGCTCAAAGGCATAGTTGTAGCTTTTTCATTTAAAATTATTTAGGAAACAATTGAATTGTGCCAAACTCCTGAAAGATTACACCTTTGGAACCCAATGCTACCTGCTCATAGCTGAATTATGTCCAGGGTAGCCACATAAGTTCAACAAGATTTTGGAAGAAAACATATTTTAAAGTGACAACTCTCAAGGCTCTTTCAGAAAGTTTACTATTCATTATGCAAAGAATTACTGAGTGACAAATCTATTCAAAATCTGAAGATCTCACTTTATAACAATTCACAAGACTGCTTTCCAATTCTAATGGAAGCTTCTTCCCGGTGCAAATATTTCTTTAACAAGCACAAGAATGCTTGAAAGTTGCATGAATGAAACAGTGCTATACATTCTTCCACAGGGGGCACACATACACAAACCCCCATTTACATCCCTTTTCTGCCCTCTCTTTTATGATGCCAAATGCCCAAGGAATCACAAAACCTGAACAGTCTATCAGTTTGTCACAATTCATTTTAGTTAATCCAGACATCTAGCACAGCAGGGAGGGAGAAAAAAAACCTGCTGTATCTACTGAAACAAGAGCATGAATAATTAAAACTCTGTTATTAATGAACTTCCAGTCGTTATGTAAATGAAACAGATTTCAAGTCTAATTTGTCAGCCTGAATTCTTTTTCAATTCTTCCTTTGTCTGGGACAAGAACTCATCATAATGGACTTGATAATAAAACATTGGCAGACATGCTGTGTGCAGAGCCCATCCATGTTAGGGCTTTTAGAGACCTTAATTGATACAGTTCCTGCAGGAGAAGTCTATAAGGCATTTTGTGGGGCTAGGGCAGCATTTTACAAGCAGTGCTTTAAATGCAACGGAACTAGTCTTTCTGTGCAATCTTCTCTTTTATACTTTTATACACAAACTTTACTTTAGAGGTGGGTTGATCATTGTTGTTTGATAATTAATGCCCCTTTCTTTTTTCTTTTTTTCTTTCTTTTTATTTCCTTCCTTCCTTCCTTCCTTCCTTTCTTTCTTTCCATTCTTTCTGCTGCTCAATGAAAGCACGACTTCAAGAGGCTCAAATGCAGATAAGGGCACACAAGTTCCTTAAAGAGCAGGATGAAGAGATGGTGCATTTTTTTTATATTGGCTTGGAAAATGATTAAGTGCCAGTCAGTTGGGATCACTTTATTCCTTTCATTTTATGGGAAAGATGAAGTTTCTTCAAATACTCCATGGTGCTTCTCTCTGCTCTTGGCCCCTTGATCTTCTGGTTTTCAAACTTTGTCAAATCTCCCAGCAATGACTTTTTGGAATATTTTGTAGCAAATTTAATGTGACTCAGGGTCTATCTATGCATTTATTTCCTTCTAGAGTCACACAACTCAATGTGGGTCCATCGGTATCAGACCCTTTGCAAGTATCCTATATTTACTAGACCCTTTGCAAGTATCCTATATTTACTAGGGTTAGGGGAAATAGTTGTCAAGGAACTTTATATTCTAGCAACATCCCCCTGGAGTTTCTAACATTTACTTATCTGGGGCTGTCAGTTGACTGTTCCTCCAGGAATATCTGCAGCATTCACTTATATTCTCTTACTCCGTTGGGTATGGTCATGCCACAAACATTTGGATTATACCCCTTTATGTTCTTCAGGTTAAAGCATATGCCTGAGGACTAAGAATCAGACCTGTTTTCATTCTTTTTTTAAACTTGTGATTTCATAAATGGTTACAAAATGCATAAATCTTCAGAGAATAGGGAAAAAGGAGGAGGGAGTTAAAAATCAGGGCATAGGAAAAAATGTCTCTAAAAATGTTTGTATGGCTTTCTTTCAGTTTGTCTGATGTTATACTGTCTCCATCTATCAAAAAGTCCTTTCAGAGTTTAGAAATTTTTGCTTAGAACTTTGTGGCTCTCTTGGAGGACAAGTTAGACTGAGAAAGGATTCTTGGAGAAAGTAACAGCATTTATGGTCAGATAGTTGTTTGCAGTTTTAGTTTTTGTGGTTAATTGGCATTTTGTACAAACCTTCAAAATCCAAAGAAGGCATAAGAAGGCAAAATATCCTATATCCTAAAATGTGACTTGATAAAATTATATCAAAGCAAAACACAAAATTATTTTTTTCACAAGAGAGAGGGAGGGAGAGAGTGAGAGATACAGAGTTGGAAATGAATAGGTGAGTAGCATGTGACCAACTCACCTCTGGAAATAGGAGAAATAAGAGTATTAAGATATCTATGCAAATCTTAATATCACTGACTAGTATTTCTCAACCATGGCAACTTTAAGACATATGGACTTCAATTCCATGATGGCTGAGGAATTCTGGGAGTTAAAGTCTACATATGTTGAAGTTGCTAAGGTTGAGAAACACCGACATGGAACATAACATGTTATAAACATAAACATGTTATAGCACCAAACTGGTGTTTTCTGGAAAAGCAGAATGAGATAGGTTAATATTTGGGAGACTAGTAAAGACTGCCAAGACTGTAGACTAGTCGAGAAAGTCTCCCCACCCACCCATCACAAATAACTGCAATACATTTCTGTCCAGTTGCCAGGAAAACAGCAATGAACCTTGAAATTACCAAGGGTTGGGCTCAATTTGAAGAAGACTTTATCTTGACCTTAGAAGAGGTTTCAATAATTTCTTTGGTTTTGGTATCAGTAGTAGCTGTCTGGTTTTCCATATGTACCTATTTTATAGTATCCACAAAACAAACAGAACCAGCAAATTGCTTTGGACATCTACACTTTTGAAGGGAATTCAGGTTATGGATGCCAAAACCTTTATGACTTCAATATCACATTTTCTTATGCAATATTTAGAAACAGCCTTTTCTCTGCCGTTATTATCAGAGGACCAATTAGCAGATCTTTACATGGTTGCTCCAGAAAGTCCTTGTTAAGTTAGGCCAGGATAATGCCATCTGTACTATCCTCTTTTCATTAGGCTGTACCCTTTTATTCACACAGGCTCTTGGCTTTAAAGCTGATTTGTTTCCAGCCCTATCTGTGAATGCAGTTTCTTTCATGTGCTGTAGCTAAATGTATCATAGGTTTGCTATTTATTCATTCTACTGATATCTACTTTTTCTCCAGAAGTTCAGAGGCAGAGTATACCATTTTACCTCCCAAGCACCAATAATCAGGTTTGGTATGTTGGGCTGGGAGCCAATGATCATTGTTATGTGATATAGGAAATTGCATGGCTGGAGGGGAATTTAAAGGGAGGGGGAGCGTGCATAAGCCTGCACTGATCAGAGATTAATGCTGGGCCCTGGATCCCACAGGGCTGCGAGACTTGACTAAGTCTTGGGAATTTGAGCTGATTGCTTATTTTCTCCTGAGAAAACTCCAGAAAATAAATTTTTGGTATCTTTTCTGGGCAGGTATTTCATTAGAAATCTCCCTACCCATCTGCTGATTTTAGAGATTTCTCTTCTCCCTTTGGCAGTCAAGGTGTCATAACATCTTGCTACCATCTTCCCCAGTCACTTGGTGAGCGGAGGGGAAAGGACTGCTGCATCCTTTGCCCATTGTCTCGCAGTGGAGATTCCCTTGATTTTACCTCATTCTGTAAGTGGGAATGAGGAAACAGGAACAGCAAAGAAACACCAAAGGTGCTTTTTCAAGAGGCAGGTGGACTTTCTGGTTTTTCTTTGAAGACATTTCATTTCTCATCCAAGAAGTTTCTTCAGCTGTGACTGGATAGTGGGGAGTAGAAGGATTTATATTCATTGCAGACAGCTGGACATTTGCATTCTTTTAGCAAGTGGTTAAGGTCAGCTAAATCCTTCCATTCCCCACCATCCAGTCAGAGCTGAAGAAGCTTCTTGGGTGTGAAGCAAAATGTCTTCAAAGAAAAAACAGAAAGTCCAGTTGCCTCTTAAAAAGCTCCTTTGGAACAACCATGACCATGGATGGCTGAGAATCTCCATAGACATTTAGCAAAAATTGTAATTCAATGTAGTTATTGTTATTGTTTGGCTCACCTCCTTTGGGAGGCTCAAAGGCCCATTGTGGCTGAGTGGAAGGATGGAGCACGCACACATTAGGGTGCAAAACTGCTGGAGCAGGTTTGAGCTGGGTGACTAGGCTTATTCTCATGCACTAATCACTACATTGCTGTGATTGATTCTTTTAAGAAATTACAATTAGACTGCATTTTCTTCTGTATTTATTTTTTGTTACTTACCAGCACAACCTACAGTTAACATCTATGATATAAAATATGATATATATTAGAAACTGTCTTGCTCCCTCCCTCCCTTCATTTTTGGCATTCACTTTAACTTACTTTTAATTATCAACATTATCTTTATTCATATTCATTGTTAAATATTACCATTCAAAAGTTTTCCTACACTTTTCTTTCCATGTTCATACTGAAAACGGTAAGCAGATTTGACTGCACAAAAAGTCCCATAAAATGAAATTGTCTTAGATAATTCAGTCTTACATTTGGGGCTGAAATCCTATTCTAAAAACCTTCATTAACTTCTGTGGGACCATCCTTCAGAGAAAGTGAAAGCAGTATGTTGTTTATTTACAAGTCAGGAACTATTGATTAAAGTCCATCTTTGATAAAATAAGCTGCTTTTCCCACCTCTAAAAATGGATACCCTTGCTACATTTTGAACAATGGTTAATGTTGCACTTCTTGAATAAGTCCTAAAAGGTTCACTCTACTGTCTTCTACAGAATTTTTAAAAATTTATACCAAACTATTACATTTAAAACTCTTACATTTAAAACTATTAAAACATACGATGATGTGTAACTGCAATTTACATAATGATTTACATAAATAGAAAAATAATATATAGCTTAAGCAGATAGAATTTCACTTTCAACAACAAGTTGTGTGGGGTTTAAACCAATTTTCCCATAACTTCCTTAATATTTATCCATATATTAAACATATGGAAAAAGAGATGAATTGATTAATTTTTCAGGATCAAAGTTTTAAAAGTTTTGTAGTAACTGATCTATAACGGTATATAGTTTCATTCAGAGAATCAATTGAAGACATGAACAATTATTCCAATTTTTAAGAAAACAATAACACAAGAATATATATTTTTCTGTTTGCTATGTGATCCAAGTGATAATACTCATTTAACAAAGCTGCAATTTCTTTGGTTTTGCATTTTCCATAAAGATAAATTGAAAAATGCAAACTGGGAATCTATGGTGGGACTGCGGGCTTCATTATCTGAATTTGAGCAACTCAGGTTTTGCATAATGGAGGCAAGACTTCAAGTCGCACCTAAGTCCCTGTTTATAATTCACTGAAAAGCTCCGAAAATCAGAAAGTTATGAGAAAGTTGCACATTTTATAATACAGTCTTCATGTTAAAACATTTTCACTTGCTAGAATGGAGACAAGACTCCAAGCACACAGGGGGATCTTACCCTGAATTTCACCTCCCACGGCTGAGCCAACTCTGTCTGAGACTGGAAAATTCAGACAATGAAATAGGTTATGCCAGGGGCTAGGGACTGAGCTAAAGGAGTTAAGAAGCTGATGAGTCCTAAATCCACTCAGCTGTCTGACTTACCCATGGCCTGAATTTCAATCTCACTTTCAAAAATGCCCTAGAAGTAAATAGAGAAGCAAACATCTCCCTGTCAAAATGTCTTGCCTGCCAGGAAACAGCATGTTTGTTTATTTCTCTCTCTCTCTCTTTCACTTTCTCTCTCTCTCTCTCTCTCTCTCTTTTTTTTTTCCTGGAATTTCTGCCCCACATTTTCACTGACCCATGTTTTGTTTATAAGGAACTTTGGCTCCACTTCAAGATTGGGACACTTTGGCTAAAGAATAGGATTTGTCTATTAATTGCATCACTGTTTTATGTTGTCCATAGATCAAACTCCTCTTGTTCTTATGTGTTTATTAGGAGAGGGACTCCTCACTGAATAACCATTTACTGCAGCCAGCACCATGAGATGAATGTAAAGCTTAGCACTGTTAGTGAATTATGATTTAATGCAGTGAGCTACTGGGGAACCATTCAAAAACAGATTGGCAATTCTTTATAGACTTCCTGAATTGGTTGGTGGAATTGGTCCTATCATTGTACAAAATAAAGAGTCTTCTTGAACAGCAGGTAGGAGAAGGAAAACAATGATAGCTTTTCACTATTTCGTTTGGAATCCATAGTCTTTCTGGACTGTCAAAAGTAGTCTTTTGCTTTTGTCAGGCTTTAAAAGCCAAGAAAGACACACTATGATTCTTCTAAGCAAATTTCTCTATTGCTTCTCACCTTTATACACAATCTTGCCAAACTAAAGCAAACTAATTGTCCGATAAAACATATACTCTTGGAACTATTAGGAAGGAGCCATCTTTACCCTCTTTCTATCACACATGAATTATATGAATGTTGTGATCTCTTCCTCTTCTGGAATGCAATCCTTCCCTTTAGGGAATCAGGACAACATTGTAACTCAGCTTTAAGTGATGGGAATGTTAACCCCTTATCAGATGATAGATAGATAGATAGATAGATAGATAGATAGATAGATAGATAGATAGATAGATAGATAGATAGATAGAGACAGACAGACAGACAGACAGACAGACAGACAGACAGACACAGACAGACAGACAGACAGACAGACAGATGCAAGTTTAACAGATATTTATATCTGGAGGAGTGGTGGGATTCAAAATGTTTTACTACTCGTTCTGTGGGTGTGGCTTGGTGGGTGCATCTTGGTTGGCATGGCTTGGTGGGTGTGGCAGGAGAAAGATACTGTAAAATCTCCATTCCCACCTCACTCCTGGAGAAAGGTTACTGCAAAATCCCATCCCCTCCTCATCCCACTATCCTGCTTTCCAGCTCCATTCTCCTGTGCAGGGCAACAAAAGAAGACCCAGTGATCAACTGGGATTCTGGAGGCAGAGAATAGATGGGTCAGACAGAGGCGGTATTTGCCGGTTCTCCGAACTATTCAAAATTTCTGCTGCCAGTTCTCCAGAATTGGTCAGAACCTGCTGAATACCACCTCTGATCTGGAGTACGAAATGGATACCAACCCACTTTTACCTAAAGTAGCCAATTATTTTGAGCTGTCATTTGCATTTTGGAATAAGATAGCAGAAACTGATTTATCATTATTAAAAGTCAGGAGGGACAGATAGCACAAATGGTTGGAATTAATAAAGAAGAATATTTTGTAGCTCAAGGTTGAAATGAGGGAACCTTGGTGCTCTGTGAGATTGGTTATTTTCTTGCAGAAATTTCATTGTCCCAAACACCATGATGGTAACACTATCAGTGCTATGACTGGAATTGCTGAAAATATTCACATTTAGATCAAAGTTGTTGAGAATAGCTTTCCAAGACTCTAAATAAGATAAGTGTATTGTATTGAATGCATGTTACATTCGGTTCATGCTGTGCTACACAATTATCACTGTCCTGAAATGAATCCTGAGATTCTTTGCCATTTTAAAAAGTGGTATTTGTTTATTTCCTATATTGCACTGTAAGTGCTGCATGTTGAAATTCTACTTTATGAATAAAAGAAAATTATTTATTGGTGTTGCTGGTTAGGAAGTTACCCAGGAATTATAGTAGAAGATTTTGCAATTATTATATGTTTTATATGCAATGGCTAAAGGGTACATCTAATTTGTCCTTTAGAAGCAGACTAAAATGTTACCTTTATAGAATAATAAATATCTCTCAAACTACACTACTGACATTAAAATTCTGTTATCTGATAATTACTAAACTGTTTCAACTGCACAGTACATTGCAATTCATTGTTCTCCATTTACCATTGTCCTTGTTCAAATATAATTGAAGGTTATTTTTAATGTCTACTTTAATTTAGCTACTATTTTGTTTTATTTATTTTTACAGTAGAAGGAGTTAACAAAACCTGCAGAAATCTTTTGCATTTACATGAAATTAAACTGCAAAATTTAAAGATTTAGAATGAAACCAATTTAGTTTTTGGCTGTACAATGAAGTGAAGAAGAAGGGAAGGATTTCTTTCCTTTTTGAGAAGCATGAACACGCTGTTGTATTAGAGCAGGGCAGGTATTTATAAAGCAGTTCTTTGGATACTCAGTATGCTGCTTTATTATTTAATGGAGCTACCATCCATTTGATAATGTTCTGAATTACAGCAGCTGAATTTAAAGTGATAGTAAATATTGTAGGTTTCTTTTGGGTCAATGCTTGTTGGCAAATCCATCCAGGAAAGTGATTTCAATTTCCTCCTGCATGGTAAGCAGCTCTGGATATTATTTTAAAAAGAATTGTTGTGGTTTTTAAGGCTTAGGAAAGATGCTTTAAGTAAATCCATATTTATCCAAGGACTAGATGGCATTGTGATGAATATGCTCAAAGATGAAAGTACCTGAAGGACCCTTATTATGCAAATAAAACAAATTATCATGAAACAAAGTTGACCTCTCTTCTAGAATTGCTTCAAACTTGGATATTGCATGGGTCATTATTTGTGCCAATTTGCAGAACCAGAGTGGTCAAACTATTATAGAACAAGCATGATGGCAAGAATATGAGTTGACTTACTTACTTACTTACTTACTTACTTACTTTATTTATATCCCAACTTTATATCAAGGTGGAGAACATAGTCAATACAGCTTCTGTATCTCTATACAGAAGGACCTACTATTGTCCCCACAACAACCCTGGGAGGTGACTTGGTCTAAGAAAGGTTGACTGACTCAATGACAACTCATCTGGCTTTCATGAATAAGACAGGACTAGAACTAGAACCAGTCTCCTGGTTTCTTGCCTAATGCCTGAACTCCTAAACCAAACTGGCTTTCATTTGCTTCATAGGTATTTGCCAGAAAGTTGTCTAACCCAACAATTCGGTTAGAAAGGCAGGACACTATTTTGAAAGAGGTTGAATGCAGCTTGGAAAATAAAAGGATCCCAGCACTTCATCTTTCATGCTCACACAGGATGCTTGCCCATAAATATGAGGTCCTGAGTGGTCTAAAGTGTTTTGTTGGCATACGTACATGTAACCAAGGAATGCTTTTGCCCTGCATTATAGTCAGTACCAGGATTCAAACAGGGCAAATATAAAATGTGCCAGAATGCAACAGCATCCATGAATCAAGAATTCTTGAAAATCCAGATGAACACTTGGGCATCCAGCTGGAAATCTGGTTCCATAAGAATGCTAGACTTTATTTAACCATTTGGGTCCTGCTATCATGACTCTGATATGATTGGGAATTATCAATATTCTATTATTTCAGTCTTATGTATTCTTGAGTATATATTCCACCCACACAGACAGGCAAGACACCAGAATATAAACTGACAGAAAAGAGCACTCCTTACTAGCACTGATGATGTTACCTTGTTTGAGTAATGAAATGTCTGCAAGAAACCAACCAAGCTCAGAGACCACCAAGGACCCCCTCGTTTCAACCTTGAGCTATACATATTCTCCTTTATTGGTACATGGTTCCTTTTTATGAAGAAATCATTAATTAGCATTGGATTTGAAGAAAGGCATTATCAGATGGTACTCCTATAATTTTGAGTTTGAAGTATCACCAATGCGGCATGGCTGAGAGACAAAAGGAAGTTGTTTTCCAAAATCAGTCATGATGCTTCTATCACTAATCCAGTGGTAAAATACAGAGAGTTGTTAACAAAGAATGGCCCACCCAGATGTACTTCTGTCCTATCACAATTGCCAGTCACTTCTCTGTGGCTATTTCTGTTTAAAAACTGAAACAGTTTATAATGCATCTCTAAAACAAAAAGAGAGAGAGCAGAAGTTATTAAGCTATGGGTTGTGACTCCCCAAGAGGTCATAAATCATTTAGAGAAGATCACAAAGTTTTTTTTAAAAAAAAGTTGATTGTGGCTTGTGAGGGAAAAATGGGATAATTGTTAAAATAAGCTCACAATTTGTCTGAACAAGCTTTAATTGGGCTTGCTCAGTCAGACTGGACACTTATACTGAATACTAGTTTGGAGAGGTGACTCATCACCTGTCAAAACCATCCCCCAATTGTACTAATTGTGTTGCTTGTTTGTTTGTTCCCTAATTTTATTCACACATTATATATTGAAAATTCATGGATCATTTTAGGGGAAATCACAGTATTGCATAAGTTCAAGAGCCCCTTGAACTTGTAAGGCTCTTGCCATCCTCACAATCGCATATAAACATCTCTGTTGAGAAACCTTGGAAATGCTTTTGGGGGACTGCAAACACATCGGCAAACAGACACAATTTCTGTCATTTTAATGACTACATGGAAAAAGCACATATTAGGGCTACTCCCATGATCACTTTCTTTTATTGTTTCTTGAGCTGTCATCTCCCCCCACCAATCCCTGGAGGATGGAAGGTGGCTAAAAAATAGCATGGAGTTTTCATGGATAATCTGATACTTTGCTTGGATTAATATATAGTATGTTCTCCCTGCCTTGTTTTTACCAGTAATATTTGGATCTGACAAGTAGGTTATAATAAAGTCCTCTAAAAGCAACTCTTTCTACACATAAGCATATAGAAACATATATATTAAAGGCAATATTATAACTCCTCTCCTCAAATAAATTCAAACTGGATTATTACTTTTTGAGGCAGGGAAAGTAATATATATTACCATCTAAAGATATATCTAAGACAAACATTGCCTGACTGCATCACTGCACAAATACATAATTAAAGCAACAAAATGTATTAGAAATATCCTAGTGTGATTTTTTTTTTCTTGGTTATGAGGAAAAAGAAGTTTTATTTTTCCTGTGAGTTACCCAAGAAAATTGAACTCTGAAGTTTAATTGTTAAACGTTAAGCCATTAAAACACCTTGCTTGTGTTCTGAAAAGATGTGTTTGTGTATGCGTGTGCTGAAAAAAATAATAATAATAATTCTTGTTTTCAATTCTTTCCTTTTAATGCTACATCAGTTGTCACCATCATCATGCAATGCTTGTCTTCCTTAATAGTACAATTGCGGTGTGTGGGGGGGTGTTTCAGTACAACTGTAAATTCATAAACATTTCAATTGAATGCTTTTTTTTTTTTTTAAGATACAGAAGCTTGGACGTGAGGGGCATAAAATTTGCTATATTCTTTTTCAAAATTTCTAAACAAAATCCAGTGGTTGCTCTTATGTCCCTGTGACCTGAAGTAACATTGTGTTGTATGGCTCTTCTCTGTATGTCTTGCTTTTGCAAGCCATTATGGCTTGTCGCTTAAGGGCCCCTGCTGTGATAGGGAGTATTAAGTGTGAGATGTCCTAATAAACGTATACAATTAGTAAGATCTTTAAAGAGAGAGAGAGAGAGAGAGAGAGAGAATCCGCTTGGAAAAGCCTACAAAAAAGCATCTGAGTTAATTAAAGGATTTCTAAGCACTACATCTGACTGTATCTACTTTCATAATATAGAAGACAAAAAAGGCGGAAAAAAGGACAATGACTGCTTCCATTACTGTTGAAGCCAAAAACACTTTTCACAGCCGTGAGATTTCACAACGGTTCAGACAGAGCACAGATAATGAATATAAGTTATTTTGGCGAGGTTTGCCTGACTTTGAAATTTAAGTCGTAGCCTTTGGATGTGAGGAAAGCTAGACTTAATCAATTCCATTGTGCAGTTCATTCCCGAATGAAATTTCCTTTCCATCCATGACCAATTGGTTCTATTTATTTATTTATTTTTGCCCTGGCTGGTACTTTTGTCTACCGCACTGGAATTTTCTGGTAGTGATTAGTACCTTTCAATGGTGAGTGGCAGGTTCTAACAGCAAGGAGACAATGGGAAGAATCATTAGGAATTCAAATGCAGGTTTGCGCTTCTACCTCATGAAGGCTGGATTCAAACAAAAGTGTAATTTATGTTGTTGAAGAGCAATCAATTTTCATTTATTTTCAGAGCACTCCGCATTTGTTTTTAAATGGTGAAAAAGAATAAATTGAAATTGGAATCGTGGAAGTTACCCAGGTCTCTTTTCATTCACACAGTTTTATGGTGTTAATTGTTATCCATTCATTCCTTTATAATCCAACCGCTTTCCGCTACCAAGTGGACAGAGAACAGCCGATATAAGAGCTCTTGTTGCTACATCCATTGTAGACAATGCCCAGTGAGATATTTACTCAAGCTTTTCAATATGTATTATAAAAGTTGCACAATGTAAATTACAGTAAATGAGAAATATCCCAAATCAATGTTGCAAATGTTCAGTACCCACTCCTCCCCAAAAAAGACTAACAAATATATTCCCTTCAAAGAGGGGGAAACATATATTGTAGGTTTATATTTCAGTGGTGATTATTCACTTATGAATTTTGATTAACCAGTTGTTTCAGATAGAATTGCTGGTTTGCAATTTCTCAATAATTGTATCAATCAAACATTGAATTTCAAAAGGTTGTCTATTATCAAACAATGGGAAAATGCACCGAAAGTTCTGTATAGTGGGAAGAAATGGCTATATGGAGAAACAATTATGGTGGCAAATTCAGTTCCTGAATAGTAATTATCAAATATTTCCCATTATGTATACTGGGTTGATATTGTAGCAATAGTGTCCAAAGCTGGCAAAGGTCATTTATTCATAATATGCTACTTTTGTATTAAACAGGGTTATGAGCTTATTGTACCATACTTGACAATTTAAACTCACTTGATATCAGAGCTCTTAAGATAATACAGAATTATACAAATGTAATAACAGAACAGAGGAGAAATGGATGGATGATTTTTCTAATATTCTCAAAAGATTTGTTGTTGATATTGTTCAGACATAACAATTAGTCTCTACCAAGACTGCCAAGTAGGTAGAAAAGCATATGGAAGGGGTATTACTTTGAATAAAATTGCAGATATGCTGAAAAACAGATTTCATATTTTATTATGTTGCATTATTTAAAATAGGGGAGAGTAAATCAAATACTCTTTAGATGAAACAATCACTACATCCGATTTTTATGCAGATCCTCTGTGTTCTTCAGAGATAAGACAGTGTTTCTGAATGTGTTGTGACTAATTTATGCCAAGTTTTCATCAAGCTAGCATTTTTCCTCTTTCAATTGGCACACAAAGGTCCGTAATTCATACATTTAGGATTTTAATATATTTGGATTAAGTGAGACAAACACAGAACCAGAATATCTATAGAATTGTCAGTTAATGAAAGTTTGTCTTAAAGGTGATGGATGACAAGTTGATAAGCTAACTCTAAAGTCACTTTAGTACAGTTGTCCTCAACTTACGACCACAATTGAGCCCAAAATTTCTGTTTCTAAATGAGGCAGATGTTTAAAGTGAGTTGTGCTTCATTTTATGACAATTTTTCACACAGTTGTTAAGCAAATCATTATAGTAGTTCAGTGAATCAGGCAGGTCATTAAGTGAATCTGAATTCTTTCATTGACTTGTTGGAAGCTTGTTGGAAGCTGGCTGGGAAGGTTCCAGGTGGTTATCAAATGACCCTCGATCAATGCAACTGTTATTAATAATGCCAGTTTCCATGTGCCCAAATTTTGATCATTGACCATTGTGTCTTCAACTCCAAAAGAATTGGGAAAAATATGACATGGAAGTACCGTGAAGTAAATAATCTGAACGTAATAAGTAATATCATTATAACAACATTCAAAATAAAATTGTTCAGGAAATAGTTCCAATGTTTAATTGGGTGTGTCAAAGCATGGCTACGTAAATTAAAATTATAGTTCTGTCTGAGTAATCCATTTCATACCCATGTTGTTGTTCTGTCAATAACTACCCCTTACAACACAGTACTAGAAGTGATTTGTGCCTCTATTAGTTAAGGATTTTGTGTCTTAATGTTATGAGAAACACATTAGTTAAAATACCAGTATTAATGAAGATATAAAAACAGAACTTCTGGATTTCCTTAAGGCTCATTTTAATCCAACAATTTTTTTCTCTCTCTCAGTGATCAGCCAGATGCCTCTTGGGTACTCACAAGTACTATCAACACTATCACTATGGATATTTGGGTATGTTGCCTCCAACTAAAGCTAGAAATAAGATTGAGCCTTCAAGAGAAATAAACCTAGATAGATCTTGAACTTAACTAATCCCCTTTTAAATTATTAAAGCATCATATCACTAGGCTAAATCAGTATTTATTAATGCTTGGTTGCTATGGTATTTCTGCCTAAATTTAGGTCAGAAATGGCAACTGATTATATATATATATATATATATATATATATATATATATATATATATATATATATATATATATATATATATATATATATAGATTAGATAGATAGATAGATAGATAGATAGATAGATAGATAGATAGATAGATAGATAGAGATAGATAGATAGATAGATAACACAACAATTGAGAATTGACAGCACAATATCTATTCTTCCTCACTGTTTCTTACACCCAGGATTATAGTCCCAAGGTCCTAAGCAGGGGGCAGGGAGTGAGATTAATGGCAACATCCTAATGTAGCATTTTGAGATAATGTGACAATAACAATCACCTACATCTAGTAAGCATGTCCTAAGAGGCCTTTTGGAGATGGATCCTTCTTTGACTTTTCTTTCTTTTGATTTTCACAATTCAACCTCTTGCTTGATGTTCAATTTTTGAAAGCTTTTCTTTCTGCAGAGGCAGGATTACTCTGCCTTAGCACTGATATATGACACACAATGATTTTACAGTGATTGCAGAAGTCTACAGTGGGAACCACGAATGAGTCAAAAAGTCACTTCTAAAGATACATGAGTTTCTACTATATACTTTTAAATATTTTTTCTTTTTTTACATAGTGCTCTTTGGGGCTCTGTAAGGGAGATAAGAGAAGACTTGTCAAGATGTAGATAAAGACTTATTGTCAATGTAGTCCTTGCTTCTGGAAAAGAATTGGTGGTTTTTTTTAAAAAAAGAATAGTTTTCTTCATCTCTTTTGTGTTGTGCCTTAGGCAATTCCTAATTAGCCAAATTAGATGCAAGAATCCTTCTGGCTTTGATTTTTGGTTGTTGTTGTTTTAACCTTCCTTTTAGTATTGATATTCTTACTATTATTCTAAACGTAAAAGCTGGTTGGGAGAGATGCATCCAGAAGTACTCTGTGCTGATTAAATTCATTATTTTGCCTGGCCTATTTTTTTTTTAAATAAAGATTCATCAGATGCTCAATGTAAACTTTATTTTATTGTTCTCAAAATAAAATCTTTTCTGAGAGGAAATTATAATTCATTTTTCCTCATCTTCATGAACTTTTAAAAGCTACTTGTGAATTCAGTTTTGGTACTGCTCTATTAAGGATAAAGATACAATGCTTCTCATTAAAATTATTATTTTCTTTCTTAGCATTTTATTTCAATTAATAATATGTATCTAATTAAATAAAAAAGCACACATTAAAAATAATAGCTCAATTGAATGGTACCTCCTAGCAAAATCAATATATTTATTAGATTTGTAAGACAAACCCATTTTTTTGCAATTTGAGATCCTTTTAAAAGAAAGAAAGAAAGAAAGAAAGAAAGAAAGAAAGAAAGAAAGAAAGAAAGAAAGAAAGAAAGAAAGAAAGAAAGAAAGAAATTCAGAGAGTCTTTTTATTGCTGAAGCATCAGAGTCTTACAAAAAAGTTCTATCGCTGTTGTGAAGTGCAAATCTGGGAAAATGGTATTTCCCTGTGGAAGCAAATGATAATTTTGGTATAATGAAGTAAACAAAAAAAAAGGAAGAATGAAAAATAACTCCATAATAGTTTGATATGCTTTATCATGAAAACACTGATGGGCAGTGCATTGGATAGTGGAATGTGATAAACTCGCATATAGTAGTTCATGTCACGGCCTGTATATATTTGCTAAGGTATAGATAACATTCACACATTTCCAGCAAATGTTGCTTAGTGAAGTGACTGAGAGGAGAAAAAGTGCATTACCAAAAATGAAAAAGAGCAGAAAATGAAACATGTGTTTATATATTTAAAAAATCCATATACACCAGTGCAAAATAAGTGTGTCTATGAGAGAATGCATTATACCACAATGTTTTGTGTGCCTACTCAATTAGTCCAGATGCTAATTCTAAGCAGCAACTTTAAAAGTCTTTCTCTTTATGATTCTATGGCAAATTTTATTCAAAGGACAAACATAGCAGTGGGATTCACATAATTATGAACTGGCATGTGCCGTATTTAATAGGTACATAATTTGGATTGTGGAGCAATATAACCCCAGTGCAGTCTTCCATTTATTTAAGCATTCCAGGCTAATCAGGATTAAGGTTAACATGTTCTTATTTTTTAGGTCTACAAATGCATTATCTGGAACACAGAGACACATCACATCAAAAATGAGATCTTCAATTTTAAATATCAGAACTTCAATTGATAAATACTGTGATGAATTATTTTTTCTCTTTCTGACAGGATTTTTCTTTAATTTACAGGTTTATAGCTGAAATAATTCACGATTTATCCCTTTTGTACTGTTTTCTAAACTGAGTCTATCCTTTGAGCCACATTTCTCATTTTAATATAATGTTTTATATTTTGAGTGCAATTCCAAGAAAATTTGTGGCAGCCGGTCTCTTGTCTCCTTCCCACTTTAGCTGCTTTTTAAATAATTAAAAATAATTGGCTTTTAAATTTAAATATTACCGAATTAACTACCAAGGAAGCAGACAGGGAATAGCATAAGTGAAAAATCATAAACATCTATGTAATGTAGCCTGTGTGCATATCTAACACACACGCACACACACACTTACAAAAAAACAAAAACCCTTTATATTCTAAACATCAAAATCAGTTTGTCTGTGTTGTTTTTACATTCCTATTTTTAACTATATTCTAAGCCACCCAGAGTCATCTTGGACAGCAAGTTGGGTGGCATATAAATTTAATAAATAAATATATATATATATATAAGTCATTAGAGATACTTGAAATTGAATGGAACACAGGACAATCCTGCCCATAATACCAGCAAAAGATAAGCCAGATTTTTCTTCTTTCTCCTCAGTGCCATTTTTTTCATGACTTCTAACTTGATGCAAAGTTCTTAGAAGTTAGAAAGCTTGCAAGGATTTGGTAAAACATTAGCATACTTAACAAAACTCTATCCTATATGGAGACTCTGGATGCTCTGGATATCCCTAGACAGACAGTTATGAGGCACAGATAATTGAAAACATGTACAAGCAACATACGCCCCTCATTGCTATAAGACATAGACTTAACTATAGTGCAACTGCACCTTTCAGTTAAGGAGTTCAGGCTCCTGAAAGGGGTGATTTGTCTGTTGCCCAGCTGCCAACTGGATGAGAAAGGAGATGGTGACAAAGGAAAGTGGAAAGAAAAGAAGACTTTGTCTAAACAGTGTCCAATGTTTTAATATGTAAAGAAATATATGCCTATGCAACATCCCCACCCTTTTCTAATTCTAATTTCTTGACCTAGAAATAGGATTGATCTACCATTCTTGGTCCATTTATTATTAAATATCATCTATGGTGTATGAACATAATTCACAGGATGAATAGTTTTTAAAGAACGTTTTGGTGTACATAACAGAAAAAAGTACATTTGTATAAATACTCATGTCTAATTTCACCAGGAAGGGTGGGGAGGGAATATAAATTCTCATATTTCATTTGCTATAAAAAAATTAACACACAAATTTAAACATATGGAGCACTCTGGCATATATAAAAATACAGCTCCACGTTTATGATGATTCTATAAATATAGATGCTCACTGATTATCACTGGAGCTATTCATTAAAATTCAGGACAGCATGCAATATTGTATCTGTATGTGCATGTGTGTGTGCATGCACATTCGTACAAAAAAGGGAAAACTAAAAATAGCTACCCTTTAGCTTTCTGATGAAGGCCTTTTCCAGTATATTTCAGAATTTGTCACAGAGCAGGAAACTCTCACAGAAGGAAAATAAATTGTCAGAGGAAAGTGAAAAAGGAAATGTAATTGTTCCGAAACCTAATGCAGAAATAGAGTTCAAAGGAAAGTGGACTGTTATCTTCCCCTGGGAACTTTATGCTGCCACTGTTGGTTAAACCAAAGCAGTAATTCATAAAATTTGGAAATGATACTTTCATAATAATGACTTCACATTGCAACTAAGTTAATTTTCCTCAACAGAGATTTTCACTGAATGGCTGTGGAGAAGCAAAAAAGACAGCAGTTGCTTAAGCAATGTTGTTCATAAAAACAGAGTTGAAGAGGTCACATAACCCAAGATAGCCAACACCTTGGTCAATACAAGAATCCAAATGAAAGCATTCCAGATAGATGGTGATCTAACTACCTCTTGAGGTGATGACAATTGAATCAAACTTTTCTTACTGTCACTAAAATTTGTTTTTGAAGGGTCCTTAGTGCTCTCTGAACTTGATTGTTTTCTTGCAGAGTTTCATTACCCAAACTAGGTAACAAACTAGGTTGTTGTTTTTCCCCCTAATGTTCAGTTCTATATTTATTTATTTGATTTGCCAATTGTTTACAAGATAATAAGTGTAAATGTATACATAGTTGTGAATACAAGAAATGGGTACATATAAGAAAAATAAAAGAATAAGAGAAACAATAGGACAGGGACGGTAGGCACGTTGGTGCGCTTATGCACGCCCCCTACAGGCCTCTTAGGAAAGGGGTGAGGTCAATAGTAGACTGTCTAAGGTTAAAGTTTTTGGGGTTTGGGGAAGAAACTACAGAGTCGGGTAGAGTATTCCAGACATTGACCACTCTATTGCTGAAGTCGTATTTCCTGCAATCAAGTTTGGTGCGGTTTACTTTGAGTTTGTATCTATTGTGTGCTCTTGTGTTGTTATGGTTGAAGCTGAAGTATTCATTGACAGGTAGGACATTGCAATGTATGATTTTATATATTCTATATATTGAACCTATTAGATCTTGCACTCTAGAACTCAAGAAAAAATGTGTTGACTTTCATAGTTGCAGGACTCAGGATAAAACCCATTTAACACTAGAGCACTGGGGAAATAGTCTTAGAGAAGAGAACCAAAAGCCGATAGGACAACATGAATGAAGGTAGAAGAGTATTTTAAAAAGGCTTAGAATAGATTCACTTCTCCCCATTTCTTGGATATCAGATGGAGGGGATTATAAGAAAGTGAAGACCTGAACAATTATTATAGCCTATTTCAATATTGTATAGTTCCGGTCTTCCTGTGATGTCAGGATCTTCACCTGGTCCACTTCATAAAGCTGACATTAACCATGGTGGAACAACATCAAAACAAATAAGCATAATAATGGCTGCCCTGGGAGAAGACAATACATTATCCATCTATCATAATTTTGCCTATATTTATTCTTTGTAACACTTTTTCCAGTTTCATTGACTGATTTCATACTGCTTGAAACACATGGAAGGTGATTTAAACTGTTTATTCTTATGAAAGGAAAAACTTTAGAATTTCCTGAGCTAAGAATGTCTTTGGAGACATAACATTGCAGCACTTTTAGTCAAACACCTCAGAGGAAACCTTTGAACTTCGTATTATGTGCATTTTACTCCTGGTATGAAAGTCATCAGGTATACAAAGCCATACATAAATAGTTATATTTATAGATCAAACCATTACCAGATCCTGGCAACACTACCACATCTTAACTTTCCCAAATTTGGAGATGAATTACAGCAAGGGTGACAATGGATTCTAAATATTTTATACACAATTACTGAATTCACCAGGATTTAGTCCTAAGTGAGTGAGTGTAGGATTGTCCTAAAAGTGTCTTTTGTCTTCTCTTGATCCATATAACTTATAGAATTAGGGTTGTAAAAATGAGTAAATGAGTCCTGTCTCCATCTTTGATCATATTAGGGTACCATTAAAAATGTAAAAATGAGTAAATGAGTCCTGTCTCCATCTTTGATCATATTAGGGTACCATTAGTTCAAGTTCATCCTTTTGGTTGTTTAGGTTGATTTTTGAGGGAAGAAATGAAAACTTTCAAATTCAAGCTGATTGGTGAAGAAGTCTAGTGGAGAAAGGATGACCACAATCCTTATTTCTTCCCTCTCCCCCTCAAAATGAAATTATTTTATTTATTTTTTTATTTTGTCAAGCGATTATAAGATAACAGGTATAAGTATAAACATAGTTATGAATACATGAAATGGATACAAATAAGAAAAAAAAGAAACAATAGGACAGGGACTGTAGGCACGTTGGTGCGCTTATGCATGCTCCCTACAGACCTCTTAGGAAAGGGGTGAGGTTAATAGTAGACAGTCAAAGGTTAAAGTTTTTGGGGTTTGGGCAAGAAACCACATAGTCAGGTAGAGTGTTCCAGACATTGCCCACTCTGTTGCTGAAGTCGTATTTCCTGCAATCAAGTTTGGTGCGGTTAACTTTGACTTTCTATCTATTGTGTGCTCTTGCATTGCTATGGTTGAAGCTGAAGTATTCATTGACAGGTAGGACATTGCAATATATAATTTTATGTACTATACTTAGATCGGACCGAAGGCAATCTAAGTATAGTATGGTGGAATTCCTTTACATTCTTATTAGGGATTAAGTTAGTGGACAAATATTGTATTTTACCAGAAAACTGAATTCTTCCCTATCCTGACTATATGAATTTGAAAGAATTTGTATGGCTTAAAAACAATAATACCCAAGATGGCTTGTGTGTTTTGTTTTTCTTTGTCCATGTAAACAGAAAATGTAATGTTCCATGGATGGAGCTTGCAATATTGGAAATATTCATTTATTTTCCCACTGCAAATACTGCCTACTCATTAGAAAAGTGAGAACAAAAGATTTTATTTAGCTAAAAATTGTGAAATTCTCTGGCCAAAAATAAAGAACCTTTCTGATTACAGGCTATGTAATATACAGTTAGGCCTTGTTTAGTGGCTGTTCATATTTAGAAATGTGATGTAAAAGTAACTTTGTGACCAATCCTCATGTTTATGACTTAAAGACTTTTGCAGGTCTGTAAAGAAAAGGAAAATTGAAGTATGATCATAAGCATAATTGTGGTTTCATTTAACAACCCCTTTGCTTAATGACTTAGTGAGTTGTTCGTCTCAATTGTGGTAATTAAACAAGAACTACCTGGAGCGGTAAATAGGTATTTTTATATGGATTCTTTTTTTTTTAAGTATAAAATAAAAAAGAAAGCTAAGAAAGCTGAAATGCATATGATCCAGAGAAAAGTATACTTACAGTTTTTTAAAGCAATTCAGCCTTGTAAAAATAAGCCCATACTATAAATGGTGTAAGTTAAGATATAAAGGTAAGGAACAACATATTGTCAGGTGCAATAAAAAAGATTTAGCTGCATGCAAATTTAGATAGATCAGCAAGAGATGAAACTTGATATTGCTTTATTGCACACACCTATCTGTTTGAGAAGCCATATGGATTGGAATATAAATTGGCTAAGACACATTAATCATGAGTCTTTTCTTTTTAGAATGAAAAGTTCATGTAAATATTCTGCCCCCTAAAGATAATACAGATAGGGATGATCAAAGTAAAAGAGGTTTACTTTTGTTGGTTTTTAAAAGAAAGGATGGAAAATATCATAACAATTGAATTTTCAAACAAAACCCTTGTCATCCTTGAAGTGATTCAAATAAAACGGACACTGGGGGAAAATAAAGTGGTTGGAGAGGACCTGTAGTTTATAGGAAACCGCAAACAACTGTGAGCTAATGACAATGTCATTTCCATTACTCCCACTGTGCAGAAGGAGGCCTTGTAATGTAGATGGAAGGTGGGACAATTTTCCCATGCGGTGAATGCTTATGTGGACAAAGTGCAGTAGAGTAATCCATGATTAAACCTGCAATTGCCAAGGTGTTCCAGAGTAACTTTCCAACCATGGTTAGAAAGACTGACAGAGGCTACTAACACTGCAATCCTTGCTCAATACAGTCTGTTCATTATGCCTTTCAGTAGTTCTGTCTTTTTTTTAACAGGAAAAAAAAAACATTGAAAATGTTTCTATTTCTATAAGAATGCCCAAACCTCGGTAAACGAAATAATCAGAACCATACAAAACTATATCCATCAAATTTTTATTGAATTGCATCTGGATGAACCCTGGTTTAATTTTATCATTATGGTTTTTGGGGAAATGGCACTGATAGAACAAACTCACTAGAGGCTATACCAATTATTTTATATAAAGCAGGGTAACACAAAATACAAAGTCTTTTCTCTGAAGTTCCACTGTATAAGTTATATAACTTATAACTTGTGTATACGTTTGTTTCTGTATTTTAACCAGACCTATTTGCAAGACTAATGTATTTAAGGGATGAATCAACACACAAAATACTTATCTGATCTGCTTAGATACCTTTGCAACTCCTTTTTTTAAATCTCATGCAATAAAGCAAGAATAAGCATGTTAGTACCTAACTAATATTTCTGAACAATAATCCTCATAAACTCCAGTAAGCCAAGAACTTTGTAGAACCTTGGTTCACCATTCCAGTTGCATATATTTATTTATTTATTTCATGGAACACAGCTATGTGTTCAAAAAGAAAAATTCTGCATTGCTTTTTCTCTTACTTCTTCCACCTGAAGCCAAGCAGGACTGTTGTTGTGGCTGCTGGTGGCTAGAAGAGCTGGTAGCAGAGTTGGACAGTGAGGAGGTTGGAGAGAATATGGGCCAGTCTTGGAGGCTGAGGAAGGCTCAGACGAGGGCTCTGCTGCACATGGGCAAAGCTGCCAAAAGAAAAGAACAATTATGAACTAAGGGTCAACATGGGAGTAAGGCCACAAGTGAATGGTGAATGGCCCCTCCCATAGGGATTAAAAGAGGAGCAAAAGGGGAGGGGGCTTTTGCAGGAAATAATTTGTTCATTGAGCAGTGTGAAGATCTGGCTGTGTATCTCAGAGATTCTGTGCCAAAACCTTCCTTGTCAGCACTGCATTTGAAAATATTTACTTGGCAGCTGTCCAAGCTAGATAAGGTCTGTGATCCTAATTAGACCCTTGAAAGACTGTTTGCAGGCCTTTGACTGAATGCGAATGCAAGAAATCCACCTTTGTTTAATAAAAGGGGTTTTGCCAGGACAAAAAGTCTGCTTAGTGCTTTTTGGGGAAGCCTAGGTGAGAACAACTGTTCAATTATAATGACATCAAAATCTAGATCTGTATCGTGAGACGAAGGGCTTTAAATATATACCACCTCTATTTTTTCTGCTCATAAATGGCCCTATATCTGTCATTTGTACTCAAAGGGAAGTTTCCATTGGCATTAGTGGGAGGATTAATTCCAATTAAAATAGCAGTCACAACCTAGCAGATGAGAAAGAATTAAAGTCATCTACCCTTAGTCACAGACACTTCTTGGATGACTGGGTGGTTGCCTAAATTTATCTACAAAGTGTCCATGACTGAGGGTAGATTTGAATCCCATTTTTTTAAAAAAAAATCTAATCTAACATCTTAATGAACATTCAGAATTCCAAAAAGTGTTTATGCAGCACTTAGGAAGAAACAATAATTTGTCTAAGTAATTTCACATTTTTTTGTGAGCTGATATGACTGTGATGGTTTTAAGATGCTTCTGAGCAGGCATTTTATGTTCACATTTTCAAATTTCATGTAACCATCATGGTTTGATCTGCATGAAGAAAAGATTATCTTCTCTTGCTTGTTGCTGCTTCAAAGAATGAGGAAATAACTGTGGCCCACTCAATAGGAAAAGATGCAATCTCTGCATGTATGTGTGGTTCAGGACCTAGAAGTAGGAAAAGCTTTATTAAATTAGGTTAGCCTTTTCCCCCCTATTTCCCAACTAATTTTATCTACTGTGACTTGTAGAGTTCTACATATTGTCAAGCAAGCTTATTTTTATTTAATGCTATTTTAATTAACTTTTATGTTTACTTTCTAAACATTGAACAATTCCCAGAATTCTTGTGTCACAATTATACCATTCCCAAAATTCTGAGGTGGCATGGCATGACATGCCAGTTCGGAATTTTGGCAGTCATACTTGGCCAATAAAGTATTCTAACACTCTTAAGTTAGATTCTCACTATAGCTAAAGGCTAACAGGTTAAGGAGACCAGCTTAAGTCCTGTGCTTTTCTTATGAACTTTAAATATTTATTAAGCATCTCTCTTTTCTGAATCTTATGATCCTCAGAAAGTTTCTCTATGGTGTTACGCTTTTTTGAGAAAAGAAATCATGTTCATTAAAAGTCAGGCAGACTTTTGGCTTGAAAAATTGTTGACATTGTAAGCTGCTGTATGCAGAAAGAACTGCAAAATGAAACTCAGTGAAATATATTGTTTAGCAAGCCCTCTGGAAACAAATTCTGTAGCACTCAGAATTTATCTCCTGTTCAGGTTGCAGTTTTGGCATAAAGATAAGTGTTGCTCATATATCTTAATATGATCACCTTTCAAGCTAGAAGCAAATTCAAATTAACTACCCAAGCAAAGGATGTCACTCGAGGTCTAGTTTTGAAAATGAACATTAACAGAGACCTTGCAGACCTCTGAACTCCATAAATCCACAGGTGTTTAAGTAGGCCTAAAGGTTGGGTCACATAGCAAGCTTGTTTTAATCTAATTTTACAAGGATTTAGTACTGTGTAAATGGCCCTTGCAAGTTTGTTTCTCTTTGCTGCTGAATAATACCAGCAACTCTTTGAGCCACTCCTGAGTTTTGAGCCATAAAAGGCAAGTTGGCTATTTATTATCCTTTGACAACAGCTGTAGCAAAAGCATTTTAAAACCCAAATGCAGGTAATGTTAAGCTTTTTGCTCATTTTACTGTTGCCTGTGAAGCATTCTTAACTCGTTGAGATCTACCATGTGATGTGAATTTGTATTGTGCAAGATGGCTAGGTGCAGACCGAGTTTTATTGTAGAACGATGGACAGAGCCTCCTCTGCTGTGAAGTCCTGTCATTTGTGTTCACCCTGATAACATAGCTTTCCTTGCAGAGTTGTTTAGACTCAGAGAGAAGCCGATTCAGCTCATCCTCTCCAGGTGTTTTGAGATGTGAAATTCTCTCTATCCCTTCAGCAAAGGGTCATGGGAATTATATTCCAATATATCCAGAAGGAAATAGCTGGAAGAACATTTAATTCAGGCAGACCATCTTTTCCTGGCAAAAAAGTTGTGCATAAGATTTAATATTTATATAGCAAAATAAATTAAGGTTGCAATAAAAATACTTCATTGCATATGACTAGACCATCTGAAATAACAGTTATATTTATACTTAGGCATAGTAGAGTTCACTGATGTCTACTCATACCAAGAATAGACACAATCAAAGTAATGGCTCTAAAATTGCATCAGGGAGACTATTCCAATATTTTAAAATCTAGAGCCAATTGAGTTTTGTCGAATTAATACTGTATGGATAAAATTTCACAATTTTATTGGCATGTAAATGTTATATCTTTGTATAGGCTGTATATGGTATTGTATGATAAATTAAGTAATTAGTAATCCTCTGACGGGGCATAAAGACTGAAAACAGCCTGGTTATCACTTGCAACAAGGTTAACTGTCTGCCTATCAGCATGTCTCAGGGTTGAAAAAGGGAGGGCTGCTATGCTGAAGGTTGTAAAACAGCTTGAACTGTGACATCTGATTCTGAGAAGTGAAGGTAGAAAGAAAGAAAAGAGCCAGGCGGAAAAATACATATAGTTGCTTAGAAGAACCAAGTAATTAGGAATCGCAAAGGAAATGAGATTCACAAGAAAGGGTTAGTGTTTCCCTTGTGAAGCCAATGTGGAAAAAATTTAAGCAAACATCATATGGAAGAACATTGAATGAGCATCATTTATTTTGGAGGAGGTCGAAAAAACCCCAAAACCTTTATTTCTATTGGTTATAAACTATTTATAGAATATAGTAGTGTATTTTAACAAGCCGGTGCTATTGTGCTGGCAAAGGGGGCTTACTATGGATCTGTCAATCAACTAAACTCCAACGATTGGGATCCAGAAGAAGAGCCTTCTCTATCACAGTGCTTGCCCATTAGAGCACTCTAAAGGCAGAGATGGGGAACTATGGCCCCTTTATGCTTTGTGGACTTCAACATGGCTTTATTAAAAGGCAATCCACTTGTGAATGGTGAATGTGGCTGGCTCACGAATTCTGGGAGTTGAAGTCTACAAGTCATAAAAGGCCCATAGTTCCCCACCCCTGTTTTAAGGTAAGATCTGCCCCACCCTCCTATTCTTCTGCAAGGGCATGAAGATTTGGCTCTGCCACTTGGCTTTTGGACCACTGGAAGTGGCTGCTGGATTGATGGAAGACTCTACCTCCTCACCCTTGCTCTTTGCTCTCTACCCATCCATCTTTTTTTTATCCTATTGATGTATTATTGTTTTCTTTTTCATTCTTCATTCTATTGCTCCATTATTTGACTTCTGTTTTGTTCACACTCTTTTCATTTCTTCCTTTTTATTGTTGAAAGCCACCTAGAGTAGCTCCATTGTGAGATAGGCAGCAAATAAATTTAACAAATAAATAAATGTTATAATACTGCTATGACAATTCAAGTGAATTGACAATTCTGTTTTCATTTTGTAGAACTTTGATACCACGAAGTACTCTTGATTATTTTCTTTCTTTTCAACAGATGAGAGACAAATAAACGGATGTGTGTTTGGTGTGTGTGCGTGCGTGTGTGCGTGTGTGTGCTGTGCTTATTATAATTTATCAGAATTGGGAAGGTAAGATATGCAACATGTCATTGTAGGAAGTGACATGTTAGCAGCTTCTGAAATAAGATGTTACCGTGCAACTCCAATATCCTATGTACCAGAAGGCTCAATTTTATTAAACAAAAACCGAACAAAGCACGCATACACAGTCACAGACACATACACCGAGACCTCAGAAGAGACACAAAAACACAGAGTTGCTCTTCTTTTCACTTTAGAAAACTCTCTCATATATTTAAATAGCTACAATGATGGGGAGGAAATGCTATTTTTTTTTACTTCAGTTGTGGATAGCAGAAAATGCCACGCATGTAAAAGCCAATAGAAACCAATCTATAATGCAGCTTTCTGAGGGGTGAGGGTACGGGGTTAATCAACTTCACATAGAGAATTGTGGTTTTTGGTATACAAACTGAAAAAAATCAATAGTTTCAATATCATATATCTATTCTTACCCAATTATAAGCATTTGGCGGGCCAAAATATCTTGAGTACCCATGACATTTTTTAAGGTCAGCAACCAAAGCATCCGATCTTTTGAATTTCAACATATTTACCCAACACTTAATACCCAGGCCAGGTGTCTCTTCTTCATGGGAGACTTCAACATAGTAGGTTGGAATTTTCCTTTAAATCACAAAGTCCCAGTTCCTGTTTTTGCAGAGCATTTGTATGTTTTATTTTATTTTGATATGGTTATTGTTAAGCAAACTGTGCAATATAAAAATATTAAAGACACATGGGAGAAAGAAAATAAAGCCAACAACCCATATGAAACATAAGGAAGTAAGAAAAAAAAGTTCTCTGCTCAGTCTAAAGTCATTATAGGAAGTATGAAACATAACTGATTTGACATCTGACTTCTACCCAGTTTAGAGAAAAACTATAGATGACTGCAGCTCAGACAAAATAGACTGTAGCCCATGTTTTAAATAAATTTCCATTTACAATTTGTAGGCGGAATATTGTTCTAGCTCAGCTTCTTGGCAAGTAAAACTTGATGGTAAGTAACAGACATTAAATGTAAGTATTTTAAGAATTAGTATTTTTGAACAGAAAGCTGAAAAGGTGTGTTTTTAATTTCAGTGAACCAACCACTATTATTCAACCAATTCATAATGGTTTAATGAGAAGCATAGCAAATGTTCATTTCAAGTAAGTAAAATCTGGCATCAATGTTTATTATTTTCTGTTCAGAATTTTTCACTTAGGGTTCAGAGTTGTTGAGAGCCGGGCAGCATAAAATATTAATTAATTATTGGGGGTTGCACAGTCAACCAGATGTTTAGGTAGGATCTGGCATTTTGTCCACCTACCAAGTCCTTCCTAAGGACCATGGATGGGCAGATATTGTTTAATAATATTAAAGATATCATTGCAGGATGTAAACTGTTCTAAGTCAAACTGCCTTTGCAATTGACTGATGGTGATTTTTGTCCATCCTGATCGTGCTGCACATGATGGAATTGCACACTAAGTGCCTATCATTATTGGTGCTACATTTGCTTTCTTTTGCTGTTTTACATCTATTTGCAAGCCTATATGTTTTGTGATTTTCTTCAGGTTTTTTTTTCTCTTCTGCCTTCTTCGGGGTATTACAATGTTCTCTATTCAGACCTTTTTGTCTTTCTTATCAACAATTGTTAAGTCTGGGGTTTTGAGTGAGAGCTGCTTGTCTATTTGAATTCTAAAGTCCCAGAGTTCTTTGGCTTTCTCATTTTCTGAACTTTGTCTATTTTGTGGTCCCACCTGTTCTTGCTTGTAGAAATAACAAATGCTATTTCTTGCAAATATTGAAATCCACCATTGTTGCTATTTTGTCATGCCATTTTCCTGCAGCAGCTAAGCAGGTGGTCCACTGGAAATTGAGTCATGGCAACTGGGCTTATTTTCTTTTTGGTTTGAAATGTTTCACTGCTTAGCACTGTTTCTCCAGCTTCTTTGCAGAAATGGCATTTGCTGAATGTTGTTGTCTTCTCAATTCTGGCTTTTTGTGCAGTTGTTCTTAAGGTTTGGTCTTGTGCAGCCGGAATAAGTCCTTCTGTCTCTTTCTTCAATTTTTCCGCTGTTATCTATTGACAGTCTTCTTGTTATCAGCTTTGCTGGTTATTATTATTATAATTTAATCATTGAACAGTCAGCCAGATGTTCAAACTGGGTTGACATTTTTGTCTATCTCTTAAGTCCTTACCAAGGACCTGGGATAAGCAAATCTGGATCTCTGATGGTGTTACAGATATTGTCGTAGGATGGAAGCAATTCCAAGTAAAGCTGTCTTCTGTAATTGACTGATGGCAAATTGCAATTGACTTTTGTAAATGTCTGTGGTGTTCAAGTAGTGCTTCAGTTGTTTTAGAACTGCACCCAAGGCGCCTATGACTATTGGAACTACCCTTGCTTGCCTTTGCCATAGTCATTCTATTTCTATTTGTAGGTCTTTGTATTTTGTTATCTTCTCCAATTCTTTCTCTTCTATTCTGTTGACTCCAGGCACTGCCACATCCACTATCCAGACTTATTTTTGTCTTTCTTATCAACAACTGTTAAGTCTGGAGTGGCAGGTGCCTGTCGGTCTGGATTCTGAAGTCCCAGAGCAATTTCACTTCTTCATTTTCTATGACTTTTTCTATTTTATGGTCCCACCAATTCTTGCTTACAGGCAAATGATATTTCTTGCAGATCTTCCAATGCACCATTGTTGCTACTTTGCCATACCACTGCTTGTAGTCAGTTCATGCAATCTTCTTGCAATAATTCTTCCTTTGGACTTCATTGCAGGCCAGTCTGGTCCCCCCAGTTTACAGTAAGCCTTTCTGGTATATTAGCTTCAGTGCATCTTCTTCACTGTCCTTGAGATATTCTTACCATGCCCTTTTCTTCTTCAATTGCTTGGTGTACTTGTGACATTCCACACCCACCTATTTCCCTTGGTAAGTAGAGTCTGTCAACATTATTGCATGGATGAAGGGCATGATCTGTCACCATTTTTATGATCTCCCTATCCAGAGCTTTTATTTCTGTTTGAATCCAGTGCACTATTCCAGCTGTGAATCTAATGAACTGCCCAGATGATAATTACTTTGATGTATTTCCTCCACAAAGTTTGAACTTCAGGATCTTGTTTACTCTAACAAGGGATTCAATACTAACCTTCATGACTTCAGTGTGCTTGATGATGTCAGACTCAAGATATTATGTCTATAATTACTCAATATTACAAACTTGATCTGTATCTCCCTGTGAGAGGCAGATTTTTAAATGAAAGAAAAATTAATTGGCATTAAGATAAAGGCAACAATTATGATTCCCCCCCCCCTAACCTTTTCCCTTCCAACTGCCATCATTCTTCCCCTCTCTTTCTTTTGCTTATTGTCTTTCTCTTTCTATATTTCACAAGTGGGGAACTGTTTCTTGCCCTTATTCTAACAGTATAATTCTTCCATCGTTTTTTTTTTTCCCCTTCCCCATTCAGGTAATTTTAAATTAACAATGCTGGTTTAAAATATATATATATATTGTTGCTTTCTAAAATGCATTCTTTATCTTCTGGCATTTATGTTCCAGATAATAACTGCCCTCACAAAAGACTTCTAAAATAATGAAGCTGTTAAGGAGCATTGAAATTTATTTCCCCTCACCTCTTTTCTTCATTTTGATAAAATTAATCTGGCCCTCTAAGCCATCAGAAGGCGAGCCATCACAGGGCCATGCCGCTGACACAGACAGATCACCATTAACTCCTTTTTAAGCTTTAAAATGCCTCTGAATGCCACAGTAAAGAACCTCAAACTGCAGATCTTATTCAAATGAATTAAGCTAGACCAGATGGCTGAAGGAAGGCATACAAGGAAGAAGTAAATCTCCTCTTCTCCCTTTCTGATTGCTTTGCCCACAGAGGAATAGCAATTCAAAGAAAATCACTAATCATGGCAGATGTCATTAGCATATTCCCAACAAGGAAGCTTACATTGAAAAAAAAAAATCTAGGGAAAATGAATGGCTGCTGGAAGATCAATGTGGAAACAGCACACTTCCAGCTGCCTTCGAAGCTAGTGGCTTCAGGATGTGGTAAAATAAAAAAATAAAATAAAATAAATCCATCTTAGAACTTCTAAGCAGGAGGGGGTTAAGGGGGTATTTGGTTAATGAACTAAAGGACATAAATCTGTCAGGATTTCCAGTTGTGACACAACAGGGCTCGGTAGCAAAGGTGCCTTGTTGCATGGGAAATGTTAGCAGTGCTCCCAATAAAACACAAAGACCCGTTGCTGGAGAATTTCTTGTTTGTTTTTAAAAAGAGGATTATGTGAGTTGCAATGGACCCCGACTATTTTTTCCCCTGATTACATTATTGTGAATCCATGTGGTAAAACACTTTCATTAAAAAAAAAAAAACATTGAACCCTACCACCAGTGACAATGTAAAACATTCAAGAGTAAATGTGTTTGTCTGCATAGAAGGCTGGGTTTTGGGAAATGCTAGATAGTATGTTTCAGTGCCATAAAAATGTGATGTCAGCATGGGGAAAGATGGTGCACTTTACTGATGCAAACACTAGGCTTCCCTTACGTGCCATGTTTTGAGGAATTCCCAGCTTAATATGAAAACCAATTCCTTTTAATCGGTATTTGTATTCGGCTGCATTCCATTAGTAGCATTTAGCTGCATTGGTTTGGTCACGCATAACTTCCTAGTTAAGAGCTGCCAGGTGAAGTACTTCTTCTGAGACTTCTGAGCAAAGTTCATCGGGTTCATAAGAAAAAGAGAGGTCCATCTGCAGGAAGTAGATTTATGGGAGTTTGATTCCACTTTGCAGTGGTCCACTGTTAACCCTGGCACTCCTCTAACTTTGCTCATGATTTCCGTTCCTGCCACATGAGCTCAGATTCAGCAGGCACACTAAAATATAAAAAATACAAATACTTTTGTTCTGAGGTGGTGCAGCGAAGTTTTTCCATTGTCTAGGAGATGGGAGAGAGCTATGACACCTGCTATTAGAGTTTCCCATCCCCTTCCAACAGGCTATGGAAACACGGTCATCGCTTTAATAGGCATGTAAATGCTTTTTTGCCATTCTCCAAGGGATGACATTTTTCCCCCTGTATGGTGTCTGAGCAGACATGAATATTCTAATGACTGTGCCCCTACCAATGATGTGGTCATCACTTCCTATTCTGTCATAAGCTCAGTTCATTCAGAAATACTTTTCCATTCTTTCTTTATTAGCGGATATGGAGCTACACATACCATTGTTAGGATTAGGTTATTTGCTGGCGTTTGTGCAATGGCTTACGGAGCAATGTCCTGTTGAATTTTGCATTCCCTTTCTGTCACTTTAATTTCCCAAGCATAGCCAAGTCCTCCGAGTAAATTTCCACTCCTCTGTGCCCCATGGATTAGTGGGGCAACTCATTGTCACTTCTGGTTGATGCATGTCTAATTTCTTGTGCCTCGTGTTGAATATCTATCCCTCTGTAGGTTCCCACTATAACAATAGGGGAGCAGTCACTCAATTCTATACCACACCTAGTTGAATGATAAATCTTCTTGGTAAAGCAGCCATGAGACACAATATTGACAGGTTTTGTTGTCACATACAGAAGAACTAGGTGAGGATGACAACATGCCCACAGATGTCATTATTGATTGTGCCAGTAGGAGGCAGATGGTTAAATGACACAACAGGAATTGTCACAATAGTTTTAATTTTATTATTGAAGACCCAACATTCAGCAGTATCGGATAGATTGCCTTCATGTTTTATCCATTCTCAACATTTCCTCTCTTTAAAAAAAATCTTTCAATGAAGTATTAGAGCCAGTAAGAAAGCCTTTTTATGTATAGTAAGGTGGTAGAAGCTATTAATAAAATTCCTGTCAACTCCATCCTTTTCTTTTCTCCTTAGCCACAACAGGAGAAACCATTAATTACAGTTTCTGTCACTGAGAAAAGAGATGACAATTGTTCTGAATTCTGTATCCTTTCACGGGTATGAATTCACCTAGCAGCCACCTATTCTCTCCTCTTTTGAAAAGGGAAACTTTTGGAGTCATCTCTTGAAAAGTAAAACAAAACCAACTTTAAGCACAGGACGTGTATTTTTCCACACAACAAATGAGAATATTTGAGGCTACAGCTGAAAAGAAAGATTATACATATGGATAGGATGTAAATAGTCCATCTATCATGATCGGAATGCAACAGTTCAAAGATAATTTTAAAAACAACAAAGGAGTTTTGCAATTCCCATTCAAAAAGTGAGTGTGATGAATCTTGGTTTCATTGTGGAGAGCGAGGAAAGTAGGGTTTCTGTTTTGTTTTGTTAAGTCTAAAGCTACAATTGATCTCTCATACATTTGTCTAAGGGAACACAAATAATGCCCATAACAAGCTTAGCACTTAAGTCGTCCTATCTACCTCAAAATAATGTGCAATCAAACACTTTTTTTTCATCCTGTAGATGAAGTTTTCGAGTCCTCACCTTGAAATCTTAATTCAAACCAGATGTTGTATGATTTCAACAGAACTTCTTTGTGGCTAAAATAATTTTCTTTGGTTTAAGTATTTACTGGATTGTGTTTTAATCAGAATGGATCCCATAACCCTGGCAACACAAAAGGGCCAGATAAAAATAAGCAAATAATAATTTTGCAAAGAGATTCCTGCATTACTTTTTTTTAGCATACCAGTTTGAATTCAGCCAACAGAATTTAGCTCAAGGAAAATAAAAATATTTAATGTAAATGGTTCAGTTGGGTTACATTAAACGTGGAGTTAATAGTGACAGTCAGGTAAATGTATGTATGTCACATTTAAATGAGGCTAAGTAGATAGCCTCACAACAATGAATGTTTGAATATTTTGTGATTGAATTTTGTATAGATTAAGTAAGTATATTTTTAGAAAAATGGAGGCAATGAAAAAAAGAAATGAATCTAAAGCAGCATCTCTGTATATGCAAAACTTACAATTTCAGAAAGTAATTGCTTAGAGCGGGATTATCTACCATTGTATCTCACAGAATTAGAAACAAGTTAATGCAGTTTTTTTTATAAATGTCTATGAAAAGCATTGGCATAAATTCAGAGCGTCTAGATAAAAATGTTGACATTTCCCCCAAACAGATAAAAAAGTAAGTAGGATTTATAAGTAAAATGGATAAGTAATGCTTTCAAGCATCCACAGGTAAATTAATACTTAATTAAAATTTGTCAGCTACTTCTGTCTTGAACTTGGAGTTCCTCTGTCATTTGGAATATTGTCAAATCTTCATGGTAAGCATTCGGTCTACATTACTTGAACTTCCTGGCTCCAGGATGTTTCGGGATAATAGTGCAATAAATACTGGCTGGTAATATGAAATTATAGACCTTTTCTCAATCACTTCCTAAGGAATTTCCTGTCACCAGGTGTGTATATTTGATAAAGTTTATCTGTTTATCAGTCATGAAGTGGAACAGCCTTTCGCCAGGCACAAAAGCAATGGATGGGATGACCCAATATACATCTATTACACTATGAGCATTGTGAAAGTACTTCCAACAAACGTCTGGATTCATGGGAAAATGATGTAGGTTCAGATATGGCATTTGTCATAACCAGGGTTTTTGCATGGTTCAGTAACATGGAAATACTTCATGCTTTTCAGATTCACAGTATGCTTTGTGACTGCAGCTGTTGCCAACTCTGTCAAAATCACAGTATCTGAAAATTTAGCACCCACATGGTTGTTGACCTTCTGATAGGACATCATTGCTCAGGTGCAAAGCTAACAGCTCACATGTGGACCCAAGTCCAGAAGGAGCACAATTTATTAAAATTAGTTTGAAAACTGCACCAGTAATCCCAAAATCTGTTTTGCTATTAGATTCCCATATAACTAGCTCAATTTAAATACAGAAAACATTCAGAACATTGTATAAAGTTAACAGAGATTTTTTTTTTTTTTTTGGTCTGTGGAAATAAAATGCCCATAAGGAATCCAGATGAACCTTTAGCACAGAGTTCCTCAATTCTACATCCAATAACACCCTTAAGTGCATTGTACCAGATTGGTTTATTAGACTCAAAGAGAAATAGAAACATAGTTTATGAAGTCCTCTTTTACCTGTGTTTAGCTAATTTGCATGTCTTAACCAAAATATAATTTTTAAAATGGCTAAAAAGAAATAACCCATTTCAAGCACTACCCAAGCCAGAATATTTCATTAACAGCTCTTTGGAAATGCCTGTGGGAAAATAGCTTACACGCATCCCGTGGCATGTGGTTTTGCCAGGTTATTGCAGCTTATCTCCTGCAGATATTAACTGAGAAAATGCAGATGCCTTCAGGGAAACTGATGTCATGTGGTATGCAAGAGGAACCAGTTCTCCAGAATATTGGTGGCACACCTTTGAGTCTCCTCATAATTCATGGACAGGATTTAAGACAACAGCCTATCATTTTTGTTTTGAGATTTTGTTTATTTCAATTTAAAATACGTTAACCCTGCCCCTAGGCAACATAGATGGAATCTTGGCAAGTTTTTCAAGAGAAGGGATTTCCTGGAAATAACAGTGACCTAAAAAAATGTTCCCAACTTTGTAACAATTAATTATCCCACAGTGAAACAAAAGTATTCAATATATATGCTCCATAAGCATTCTCTTCTTCTTCAAGATTTCTCAAGCTCTTGGTCTTATTTCTGTTTTAGAAATAGGCTTTGGAACCTAATCTATACTGTATAGTCAACAGTGCAAATAGAATCCACAGAGCTTAGAGGCATTCTTTAAAAAAAAAAAAAAGATAGATATCTTCAACCTATTATAGGTTGAAGCAACTGTAGGCATCTTGGAAATCTTGAGAGAAGTGATAGTGTACAGAATATAAGGACTGACCTTGAAGGACAGGAGGAAAGGTTGCTACCAAAGCAAATAAGAGGGATTTAAGCCTTGGCCAAGAAAATAATTTGAGAATGACTTTTCAGACCACCACCCATCCACCCGCAATTCACATAAAGATAATGTGTGGGAGGAAGAAGCACTTTTAGGTGTGAAAGATGCTGTCACTATTGCAGTTGTAATAAAAAGTAATCCTGCCCTCTATAGCTTTGGTTTCTTAGTCTGGTCTAACTTTTAGGGTAGACAGGTAGAAAAAAATGTACACATTTCCTTTCTGGTAAATTAGTTTTGCATAATTGGCCATAACCGGGATGGCAACCATTTTCTGAATCTGTGGAAACCATATTCTTAACATTCGGATCTATTTTGTGGTTCCCCCTAGTTCTTGCTTGCAGGCAAATGATGTTTCGTACAGATCTTCCAATTCACCATCGTTAATATTTTGTCATGTCATTGTTTCTTCAGCTTCTTTGCAGAAGCAGCATTCGCTGTTTGTCACTGTCTTCTCATTTCTGGCTTTGTATGCATTTGTTCCTAAGGCTTGGTTTTGTGAAGCCAGAATTAACCTCACTGTCTCTTTCTTCAATGTTGTTGCTCTTATCCATTGTCAGATTTTGTTGTTATCTGCTTTTCTGACTCTCGGAGTCACAACAATAGAAAAAAAATTCATTAAAACCAATAACATATTTTTTAAAAAAGAAAGATAAAGGATGGCAAGCACAATGAAGTCAGAGGTCTTGCTGTCTCTGACCAAAGGTTTAGATCTTTCTATATATATATCTGTGCTTTAACTTATACAAACAATTGCCTTGATTTCATCTAAAATTATATGCATGAATTTTAACTGTTGTATATGTTTTAATGTTGATTTGGTCTCATAAAGCCATAAATAAATATCTTATGAAGGCAGGAAGAAAACAAATGTGCCTTTACAGTTTACAATGAATGAAAGACTCATGAATTTTTTTTATACTTTTGTGTGATTGGCATTCTACTCATTAATATACAATTTGGGCAGAATAATTTCACAAGTTTTATCATTT
Source organism: Notechis scutatus (assembly GCF_049901735.1). Taxonomy (NCBI): domain Eukaryota; kingdom Metazoa; phylum Chordata; class Lepidosauria; order Squamata; family Elapidae; genus Notechis; species Notechis scutatus. The sequence goes on from NC_142011.1 coordinate 77,512,941, forward strand.
ATCTCATAATAAAAGTTCTAATAAGGAAGGGAGAGGGGGGAGGGAATTATGTCTGCAAAGTCTGCCCAAGTGCTTGAAATCATTTAATCCTTCATCAAGTTTTAATTTTAAAAAAAGAGCAGGCATCTCTTTTGTTCATTGTCAAAGCGCTTGCTGAAATTCATACCCTACATATTGTACTGACAGACTGAGTACATAAACAAAGACCCAATCATTTGGATGCAGTTGCTGTGTCAGCTCTCCTAACTGTATTTATGTGACAAGAGTTAACATTATGACATTAATAATTCCATCAGATTACATATATTTGCTTCACTAACAAGCAAGCTATTCTTCATAAATTGTCTGTGACCAATAGAGTTCCCCTTTGGAAGAGAGCCATGAATTCCAGTTTTTAAATGAAAACAACCTTATCAAAAGTTTGATTTCACTGTTCAGAAGTTCAGAAGGAAGGGTTTCAAATGGAGTTTGGGGGAGGCAAAACAAATCTCTAAATATTTGCATTGAGCCAGATTTTATAAATCCCCCATTTCCTGTCAATAAGCAACAAAATAATAGCTGCAGCCTTACATAAAAATGGCCAACTCTGGAAATATAACAATTTTGTTCAGCTGTTCTGTGCAGAAATAGCTGCAGGTTAGGTTCACGTTAACTTTGGAAATCACGAAAAGCTTGGTAGCAATCATTCGTTTGATTTATATTTGTATATCCATTGCAATGGTTAATAAGGACACTTGCTACTTCCTAATTTTGAAAGGTCATTAAACCTGAAACTTGTACATTTTATTCAGTAAAGGAAACAATCAAGCAGCAATATGTTGTAGTTTAGAGAGATATATTATTAGCATTTATACTCAGTAATCCAATAACACTCTCCCAGCTACTGAGGTGTCATTTTGTGCTATACTATAGAAATTCTGGGTGGAAAATTCCCCCATCAGAATGAACTATATGCATTTTAAATGCTGTTTTGTGGGGCATTAAATGCAAGACATCTTTTTAATAATAAAAATAATGTAAACCCAATTTAGATGTTCAGAAAAATGCAGATGTTTTCCAGGTTTTATATTTAATGAGTGTATCAAATATAAAATCTAGGAAACATCTCTATGTTTGAATTTTTCATCCACCAAAACTAAACAGAAATATACAAAACAATGTAATATAAAATATAAAATACACAGCAGCAATATACACCCAACTCCCTGTGTTAGAATCAACAAGAAGGCGAGAAGGAATAAGTTGTTGTTTTTCTCCTTTTCCAATTTCTTATTTTTCCCCAGAAATATGAAATAACAAACATATTCAAAAGAATCTTAAAAGCCTAAATTAATAACAATTAGTAGACACAGTGAGTAGACACCTAGTTTCACAAGGTCAGGAGATCTATGGTGATTGAAGCATGCAGAGAAAACCATATGTAAAGAGGCAAGCCTTGAAATATCCAAATACTGAGATGTTTTGAATTCTTGATGACATTCTGTGGGCAAATATATTTTTATTGATATTTTTCAGTTATTCTGAAATGGTTGAGCAAGAAAAGCTCATTTTAATGGATCATTGTATTATCTTTTTAAACTAGAGGCTTTCCTCTTAGGCTGACAATACACAGGAGGGGGGAAAATAGAATCATTGAGTTAAAAAGAATTGAAAGTGTCTTCAAAAGTCATTCATTCAGCTCTCAGGAGATGCTGGCAGTCCTTTCCTATAAAATCACTGCAATATGACTCCCTATTTACATATAAATGAATCATTAAAGTAATGTAAAAACTATCAATCACACAAGCAAATTATTAAGAATTGGATTAAATTGCTGACTTCACTGTACATGAAATAAAGAATTATAATTTAAGTTATTTTTCTTCAATGTAAAGCCTGTGCATTATTTGAATGACTTCTTATAGATTTTTTCCCATGTGTCCTGTTGGAATATGACTGGAGGAGGAATTCTGGGAATTGAAGTCTTAAGGTTGTCGAGTTTGAAGACCCTGTTCTAAAGTGTGCATTTAATTATGTTTCATAAGGCTATAAAGCAAGGGTTTCATTTTTTTTTTCAGGCCACAGAACCCATTCCTTAAAAAAAAAATTCCCAGAACCCCTGATCAAAGAGACAAAGTTCTTATGCTAGGAAACTGGTTGTATATCTCATTAAACCCCATCAAGTTCTTATGAATCTATAAGGTTCTGTGAAACACAATTTGAAAAATCCTTACCTGGTTTTATGGATGATATTGTTTCTAAATCCCTTTTTTTGTTTGTCAATTCAAAAATACACTATGGGCAGTAGCCTCCTTTGCTCATAAATCATTTTTATCTTCAGGATTCTCATAAAAAAATGAGATATGAAGATTTCAAAATTCACAAATTTCATTCAGACCTCCAAATAACTATGTGCAATTTTATATTCAGGAGTATTAGATCTTTTTAGATAAAACAGCAGCAGCTTCAACAAATAGGGGAGTAGAAGCCATGTTATTATTTTTGCATCTAATTTAGCTTTAGAAAAAAACGAAAAGCAAATAAAAAGAAAAGATTTTCCCAAAGTTGGTAAGCTAATAATACACAGAATACAAACAAACATGTAATAATTGTATTTTTTCTAAATGCATGTAAACAGTAGAGTCCTTTGCTAAAGAACACAAGGAAATTATGGTGCACAGATAGGAGCTCCCAAATTAAGAACTCAATTTTCATTGAATTGACCAGGACTAACACTTTTTTTAAAGAGCAGAATAATCCTCCAAAACAGTTATTTATAAAAAAAAAAAAATTCTAGGTGGTTAAGGAACGCATTTAATCACCACTTCTTATATATTAACATGAAAAACCTTGACATGAAATAACATGCAATTGATGCAATGCCTCCTTGCTAGTACAAACTAAAACTTTCAGTGTAAATCTGTTAGAGCGGTCGTGATGATAACTTGACAAATGTATGTCAGCACTGTTTTAGGGTTCAGAGTCAGATTCTCCTCAATTTACAGAAGGCAGCCAATGGGGGACAGTTGATTGTCACTGCATTTGTTGAAACTGATATGTTCAGGGAAAGTTGAATCTGAATTAGCACCAAAAAATAATAGATATTTCTTTTTACATTTGCAGAAAGTAAACCAGCAGAAATGTGTTTTAAATTGAATTTAAATTGTATTAAATTGTATTTATTAAAGTGGGCTTATTACAAAGGTGGTATTCAGCAGGTTCTGACCAGTTCTGGAGAACCAGTAGTGGAAATTTTGAGTAGTTCAGAGAACCGGCAAATACCACCTCTGACTGGAGATTTTACGGTATCCTTTCCCTGCCATGCCCACCAAGCCACACCCACAGAACCGGTAGGAAAAAAAATATGAATCTTACCACTGGCTTATTATCAAGATATTCACATCTCAACTTTGTTTACTTTTTTATAACTGTTCAAGCTGTAAACCAACAGGCATCTAACCTTTTGTATCTGTTTCAAATTTTTATGACCTCCTCTCTCTTTAAAAAAAAACAAACCACTGAAATATAAAAAGAAAGCTAGGAAAGTGTATTATATAGGATGACAAAATAGTTTCCTCAAAGACAGGTATTTCTATTTTAGCATTATGTCCTCTATCATCCAGGGAAATTAAGACCAATAGTGTTGGCTGGTTGCAACACTTGTTTTGTACTTCTGCTATTGACACAACCTTTCAAAGGTGAAATATTCACTTAAACTGTGATCATGGAAAACATTAATCCAGTGCTCAGTAGGAGCGAGTTTAGCCTGCTTAATGTGTCACACACACTGTTGGATCCTGTGGTGTTAATCCTGATCTCTGCTGGTACAAATGGAATCAGACCCGGGAACTTTTAATCTTCTGCAAGAGCTTTGTTTCACTACAGCCTCTACCGAAGTGATTCCTACTTAAATACATATCTTTGAACAGTTCATACATCAGCAGGATTCCCTTCTTTTCTTAGCTTGACTTTCAGTAGAATAAATCTCGTGTAACTTTTGTTTTGCTGCTAATTTAAACTCACATGCTTTATGAGGAAAGGATTTTTTTAAAGTAGAAAAATACTAATAAGGACCATAGATACAAAAATGGAAAATTAATAGAATATCTAAAGACAAATTATCTGTCTAATTTGGGATAATCTAGGCTCCTTTTATTTGTACAAATGCAGGGAAATTGTGGTATGACTACACCAATGACCACTTTAATGGATGCCCATTTGACTTTTATCAGAAAGATTCATCCATATTGCAGATGTGGCTACTGACAGCCTTTACACAGGAAGTATTCTAGCCAAATGAAATGCTTCTTTGCATATGGAGAATGCTTTTCAATGAACCATTCTGAGGCTACGTGTTGTGTTCGAAAGTCCTTTCAGACTGTTCACTTGTGCTGGATAATGTGCAAAATGTTCACGTAAATTGAGTTAATAAGTAGGCTTTCCAACTTTGCAACCAGCTTTGGTTCTATGTTTACAACAGGACATTAGCATCTGAATATGAGTAGGGATCATGTTTTCCATCATATAAAACTATATCATATACTAACTTTTCTGAACAACCCATTTATAAGAAGAAATCTAAATTGATTCATTGCATAATCCATTAGCTACTTTGAATCATTTTGCATGTTGTTGAATATTTGAAGTAGACTTGGTGAGTCAGTGGTGGGATTCAAATAATTTAACAACCGGTTCTCTACCCTAATGATTTCTTCCAACAACCAGTTTGCCAAACTGCTCAGAAAGTTAACAACCGATTCTCCCGAAGTGGTGCAAACTGGCTGAATCCCATTACTGACTTATACCATAGTAATTATTTGACGAGTCTACTATCAACAGAAGAAGCTTCAGCAAAGAGCAGTATTAATATGTTTTTAAGAATCTGAAGTATTAATAACCACCCTGGTTTCACATATTTGAACATGTTTCAGGTTCAACCTGACTTCATTTCCTCTGAGAACTGTTTTCTTTTCTTTGTTTATCTGATTTATATAGCCACAAATGTGAAATATATCCAACTGGAAGGGAAGCACCAAGAATGCACTGGAAATACAAAGAGATATAAACAGCTCCATCTGGCATCTTATTCTGCTCTCTTATGCCTAACTCTACCACTAACAATACTAAGCCTTACAGGGGCCTTCTTCCCTGTTCTAAATATTTTAATCTCATTATGCAATTGTATTATTTCTTTAAATAAAGGACATAATATATACACTGACTGCAAAAGAATTACTATCTTGGGTAAAGGGATCTTTTCTTTTAATTAGGCTAACTTGCCTCCATAATCTTGAGCTGCATAATTGTTAAAATCAAATTTATTCAGCTAGTCCAGATTTCTGGGAAGGCACATAGGGCTTTTACGAAAATCACATGGAAAGATTCTTTTAATCTTTTTGATTACCTGAAACCTATTTTCAACTTATCATAGATTGAAGGAAACAGCAGCTGTATAAAAAAAACACTACAAGTGTACTTTACAAAATCTATGTGAGGGGGCAGTTATGTCATGTTCCTATTTCTACTAGAGTAAACAAAGTAGATCAACATTAATTTTCTTATATTTTATGCATCCTAGCAACATGTTCTTTTTCATCTTAACATAGATGCTTATCTATTTATTATGATTCTTTAACCAGTGGAATCAAGAGCAGCAACTAATGACAATTATAATAGGCTAAAGTGCTGAAAAATGCCATTCCTATTAGTATTACACATGTGAATTTCATTCACACATTTCTTAGAAAAGTCAACTGCTCATACATGTATTATCAATTTTCTCTTTACTTTCCACCATGAAGAAAACAAATTTTTCATATTTCATATTGATTGAAAATGAAAAAATAGATTTTAACAGACCTGAAAAGTGAAACTAAGAGATGTCATTAATTATGTGATCATAAGTTCCTTTTTTCTGTCATTTTAGAAATATGTATGTTGAGAAATTTGATCATTTTTCCCAGTTGTTTCAGAACAGCTGAATATATGACTTGGCAAGAGCTGATTCATTTTAATTAATTGGTACATCACAGTGCAGCAGGATGATCTGCTATGAAAATAGATTTAGTCTTGCATATTGTTTATCTTATTTGTTATGACTTGCATATTTATCTTTTTTTCCGTAATGCACTAAATTAGGACCTATATTTTAATCAGCTGCATCCAGACATTGAAAGGATTAAAAAAAACCTAATTTTTCATTAAGCAGAGAATTAGAAAAAAACCAATGAAATTCTTTGAAGAAAATCCTAAATTTAGCTGGCTGAACAAAGCGAAATTGAACTCATCCATTTATCATGCTGTTTGTTCTTCAGTTTGGTTGTGGATTTGTTTGTTAGCTCCATAGATCTTCGAGAGATCTAAATTAAGTTTGGCACATACCAGCAAGATAGAGTAGTACAGTCTGAATATCAGTAGGCTGTCTCATTCATTTCTAAAGGAGTAAGGATATAGTGTTACCATTAGAGTTGATTTGATTAGAAAAAAATGTGTTTATTAGGAATGGGAATATGATATTCTAATACACATAATCACAAATTCTTTCTCATTTTAAAACAATATTATTTTCCCATAACTTTAATAAATCCACATGTTACACACTGGTCAGAATTTCTCACCAAAGAAGATATAAAAGAAACAGCTCTTCAAATTAATTAAAATTATTATCATAGTTTGGATTTTTTTAGAGCATTTAAAAAAATTCTCTTATACTTTTCAAAAAAAATGAAGCCGATTGCATATTAAAGATTTCTTTCCCACTCAAGATTTCACAAAGAAATGTACTTAATGCTGGTTTCCTTTCAGACTTCTGTTTTAATATAATTATACTTTCTAGCCTTGTAAAGAAACTGATAGAATGGCAAAGTACATTTGGTTGCAGGGAAGGCTAAAAAATGATTCTCAGAAGTCCAATGAAGCCTTATATAGCTTTATAATATAATAATGTACACATCTATTCAAAAATAACACTGCCTCAGAGGCACTCTGGGGAATCAAGATGTGAGGCACAACTGTAACTTCCTTCTTAGCGTGCTCAAATTCATTATATAAACTTATAAAAAGAAAATAAATTGCTCCAAGCCTTGGTTTGTTCACTCATGGTTAACTGAACAAGCCACAGCTGGTGGTATTCCCACAATGCAGTATGCCATAATCTGTAGCTCAGACACCACAAGACTGCTGGTGAAATATAGTGTGCTAACCCCAATCCTCCAGGAAAAAAATCATGATCTGTGACCATAACTAAAAGGTCACATGATCTTTGTTACAGCTTAGCAAATGAACATGGTGGGATGGGGGAAAATTAAGCACTGGGGAAGGAAGAAGGGGTGGATATTCTGATTTGTTTGTTTCTAGCATGCTACCAGGTAACACACATATCCTGTTTCTGTGTTGATGTATTTGGTGTTTGGTAGATTTTGGGTTGGTGTTGTGTTCTTATATTTGTACTCCCAAATTTCAAAGGGAGTGAAAGTGAGAAGTTCCCTGAAGAGTGGCTCCAGTATGAGTCCAAAAGGTCGGGAAACAAAACCTGTGGTTCCAGAGACCAACCAGATTGGATCCTGCAAGTGAAAATGATTTACACTCATTCGTGCACTATGTACTTAATTTAAGTTATACTTCTTTAGGTATAAATTACAAATGTAGCCACCATATTTAACATTTTACCTTTAGTTTTAGGTAAATTATTTCAACAGTCTAAAAGACTAGGCTCTTATTATTATATGTTACTCATTATATACTAGTAATAGTTACTAAGAGTGTGTAAGCAACCCTTGATTTACAACCATGATTGAGCCCAGAATTAATCATAACACATGCCAGTGGTTAAGCAGGTCAGCACCTTTTTTGTGATGGTCATTAAATGAACACATAAGTTGTTAAGCAAATCCATTGTCAGCAATGGGACTTTTTGCCAAAAATCGGAAGTCTGCTGCAGGCTGCTGCAAATAGCTGTAAATGTGAACCAGTTGCCAGGCATTCAAATGTGATCATGTGACCATGATGGGGTGACAGCGGTTGGAACTTAAATCGTGATAGTAAGTAGATTATGGTCTGCCATAATTTCATATAGCAATAGCACTAGAATGTAGATTTATATATTGCTCCTTAGTACTTCACAGCACTCTCTGGGTAGTTTATAGTGTTAGGATAATGCCCCCAACAATCTGGATCCTCATGTTACCAATGTCAGAAGGATGGAAGGCTGAGTGAACTTTGAGCCCCATCAGAATCGAACTCCAGGCTTTGCGCAGAGTTTGCCTGCAATATTGCATTCTAACCACTGCACCACCAGTTAAGTGATCAGTTGTAAGTTGGGGATCTAACTGAGACCTTGATTGTCATTATAATTATAATCATTGCATTATAATTGCGATGACAATTTTGTCACCAATTAGCAGGCCAACTAACAAAAGTATCGATTTTTACACTTGGCCATTGTCTAGTATGATTAGGATGGATTTTTGGATGGAGAGTCACTGTGTACATGTCAAGTAATGATGAATAACATTTGTTTGAAACCCAGGTCATTAAAGCAATGATTCCAACAAAAGTGAGAATTGTCAACAGCTGCAGTCCCTAAGGGAGCCCTCTTCCTTTCTTACTCGTTTTTATTCTTGCTGTCAACTAACTGCATCTGGTTTCTGTCTCATGCAGGTGAACATGGTTTTTTGAATCCTTGCTGATATATTATGTATGTATGTATGTATGTATGTATGTATGTATGTATGTATGTATGGTATTCAGCTTTATTCGGGTATTTTCCCACATCATTATAGTTGTGCTTTTAAAGTTGTAGCAACGTTTCGGCAGAATCTCATCTGCCATCATCAGGCTTCTGTATTGTGTTCGTCTGATGATGATCAGAAGCCTAATGATGGCAGATGAGATTCTGCCAAAACGTTGCTACAAATTTAAAAGCACAACTATAATGATGTGGGAAAATACCCGAACAAAGCTGAATACCATACATATAAATACCCGCGAAAACTTAAGATATATATATATACATATATATATATATACATATATACATATATACATATATACATATATACATATATACATATATACATATATACATATGTATGGCCTTCAGCTTTGTTCGGGTATTTTCCCACGTCATAGTAGTGGTGCTTTTAAAGTTGTAGCAACGTTTCAGCAGAATTTCATCTGCCATCTTCAGTGACGTGGGAAAATACCCGAACAAAGCTGAATGCCATATATGTAAGTACCCGCGAAAACTTAAGAAAATATATATATATATATACACACACACACATACACACACACACACACACACACATACATATATACATATATACATATATACATATATACATATACATATACATATTTATATACACACACACACACACACACACACACACACACACACACACACACATATATATATATATATATATATATATATATATATATATATATATATATACATACATACATACATACATACATACATACATACATATGTAGGTCTAGGTGTGTTTGGGTCTTTTCCCATGTAAGATTAAGTATCTTGGCAGCGTTTTGGCGAGGTCCCATTCGCCATCCTCAAGCTGGTGCTTTCGGCCGTGCCAGTGCAAGCAGTGTGTGATCGTGCTTGCACTGGCACGAGCCGAAAGCAGCAGCCTGAGGATGGCGAGTGGGACCTCGCCGAAACGTTGCCAAGATACTCTTAATCTTACATGGGAAAAGACCCAAACACACCTAGACCCACATACCTGTGAAATCCGTGAAAATCTATATATATATAAACAAATTATATATATATATGTTTTCTGAGGTTCTGAGTCTGGGTATTTGTATGTGGATCTTTGTTATTCAGGTTTTCTCCGCGTAAGATTGGAAGTATCAGGCAACGTTTCGATGAAGTCTCATTCATCATCTTCAGGCTGTCTTCAGCTCTGTGCTTCTCAGAGTGATGAGAAGCACAGAGCTGAAGACAGAAGCCTGAAGATGATGAATGAGACTTCATCGAAACGCTGCCTAGATACTTCCAATCTTACGCGGGAGAAAACCCGAATAAAGACCAATATATATATATATATATATATATATATATATATATATATATATATATATATATATATATATATAATGTAATACAGAATGATTATAAGCCCTTATTCTCCTTGTAGAATCTAGAGGCATCTTACGTGCATTGTATCGATGTTGTTTAAAGAGAAGAGAATGTGGGGTGTTCTTTTTTTAGTCCTCGTAGAAGAAGGTTTGACACAATTAAAAACAGATGCACAAATGGCTCCAGCACAGCATTTGTATTCTTGTAATCAACTCTATCTGGGTTGTAATCAACCCAGATCACATAACAAACCTTTACTCCCTTCCCTCCTACTATGACAACATTCTTTTCCTTTGCTCTCTCTTCCTTCCTCTTCCATTCCTCCATCTTACTTAGCCAAGAATACGCTCGTGAATTCAAATTGCTCTATTGGTGAATGGAATTTAAATGATTTAAAGAGAAGAAAAAGGAAAAAAAGTAGGCTGAAAAAAAAGTGCAACATCAGGGTTGTGTCAGAACTGGGACAATATAATTGTGGTATGGATTCCAATATGGGATTAAATTATCTAGTTTTTTTTTTTAATGTCAGCAGTTCAATGTGGTTGTTGGCATGAAGCCAAGATGGCACATTTGCTTCATTTTTGCTAAGATGGTTCAGATTCCACACAAGTTTAAATATGCAGAAACTACAGTTGCTGTAGGTGACACAGTGGCACTTCTGTGAGGCATAATTTTCCATGCAAATGTTATTTGACTATTAAATAAAAACTCTCCTGGAATATTTTGTTGTCTTTTTCTCTTTCTGTGAAGTTAAAGGTCACTTATTTTCATTCAGGTCTGTCTCATGAGAGCTTTTAATTTTTCTTTTTCTTTTAAGCCTCTCTTTTCATAGTCTTTCACACATCAAAGTTGTCTCTCTGAAAAGTGCACACCATTCAGTAATATATTTTGTAGCAACACAATAAAGCTGAGTTTTTCTGGGTAATTACCCACAGCCCCCTGTAGGACAAATTAGCATTCATGACTTGAATAATGCTTACTAGAAAGAGTTGAGTGGAATTTACTTAATCAGAATCACTGCTTTCTCATGGCTACTTTTTTTTTTTTAAAGAAATCTCCATTGTCTGCTAATAGAAAAAATGTTTTCCATGCAAGATTGACACTTACCTGGAAAATATTGTACTAAAAAATGAAGAAAAATAAATGTTGGTACCCATAAAGAAAGTTCTAAATTCTACATTAATATAATAATTATTACCATACCATAATCATCTTTATTAAAGTGATATCATTTCTATCATGTCTTCTCTTCTTTAAGTTAGTTTAGTTTGGTTGCTTATCTAAACAGCTGGCTTTTGGGAGTATAATGAAGAATCTTCATATACACCATGGTGGCGCAGCAGTTAGAATGTAGTGCAAGCAGTGTGATTCTGCCCATAGTCAGGACTTACAGTCACAAAAGATCCATAAGAGCAGGGGTGGGATTCAATTTTTTTAACAACCAGTTCTGTGGGCGTGGCTTAGTTGGTGGGCATGGCTTGGTCATGTGACTGGGTGGTCATGTTATTGGCTGGGCATGGCCAACTCAATATCACTCACATCGAGGCACCATCTCTTCACCTGGCCTCTCATGACTGTGGGGATGCTGCAACAGTTGTAAATGTGAAAAACAGTCATAAGTCACTTTTTTCAGTGCCATTGTAACTTTGAATAGTCACTCCACACAAGCAAAGTACCAGCAAAGGAGGGAGAAAAACTCCAGAGAAGTTCCAGAGACAGAAAGTCTAGTCCTGCCAAGAATGTAATAAGGGTTAATGGAGAGGCAGTTTCTGTAAGCAACACCAGAATGTTTCCTTCCTGCCTTCCTTGCAGGATTAAGCCAGTAATTTCTTCTAACAACTGGTTCTCTGAACTGCTTAGAATGTTAACAACTGGTTCTACCAAATAGGTGTGAACTGGTAGAATCCCACCCCTGCATAAGAGCCTTCCCATTGCCCATAAATGTAGATAATGTCTTTTCTCTAATCAAATAAGTTAATTTATCAATTTCATTGAAAAATCTGCACTAACCATTCCTCGAATCCTCTTCCACTCTTTTCCCAAGGCATTCCGTTACAATAAAATTCAGAAGTAGGTCAGATAGATTTCCCCCCCCCACCCAAAAAAAATGTCATTGAAGTGCAAAGAGGAAGAGGGAGAAGAGCAATCCAACATGCAAGATTGTATATATTTTATGGAGATTATAAACAATCTCCATAAAAATAGAACTACCTTTTCTACAGAGCTAACTTCCTGTTGTTCCTAATGAGGCTGATAAAATTCCATGAGGTTAATTTGAATATGTAAAAGAAAAGCAGGAATGTATAGAAGCAATTTACCCTTACAATAACATTGTCCATCTTCTTGATTGATGATCAGTTCAAACTGAAGAGGGTTATTTTTCTTTCCAAAATTCCAGGTAGCAGAGGCAAAACAGCAAATTAGGTTATAAGTATAAATATAATTATACATAGCTTATAATTTTAAGTATAATGTGGTCATCAAAGAGTGCTAAGCTAGGAAATTTCAAGGTATTCACTAGGTTTGAATTCCTGGACATGACTTTATTGTTCTTATACATACCTACTCATAAGTATACCATATTTAAATTAAAAGGTTTACTTTTAAATTCAAATATATTTTAATCATTTATATGTAGTGATATTATTTTAACTAATTTGAGACTATGAAAAAGGAAATACATCCACTGGTGGTTCAGGTTATTTTTCTGTTTGCCTGTACTTGTTCAAATATGTTACGAATTTGCTCATGGGGCTCTTTCCTTCTCAGAGTGAGTTATATATTTCCCCAAGACTGAACAAAGGCAATAAGTAGTAGCTTTCTACTACAGCAAATCGAACTGTGGTTTCATGATTTCCCAGAGAAATTCATAGCAATATGATAACTGCTGGATACAGCAGGAAATTATAGCAATGGCATGTGGGTCTTTCTGTTTTAAAGTATGACAAATGGTGGTAAAATTGTGCAAAGCAGTTTTCACAGGGTGTCTACCAGTCATCTCCACCCACCATGTTCTTTTACTTCAATTTAAAACTTAAAACTTCCATTATTTTAACTTCTGGTATACATTTAGCAAAAAATTATAATAATAATACCCATACTGGTATCTCTTTCAAAATTTAGATAATATTATATATATTGGAGGTTTGATATTTTAATCATCTTCAGACATAGGACAACGTGACAGTCACATTCTATCTGAAATCTGTTTGATTGTTCTTGTTCTATTGATACCAGGCTTACAAGTGCAATCCTAACAAGCCTGCTCAAGGAACTAAGTTGGAATTTATTTCTGGTTAAACTTGACATACTGTAGGTCTTCTGGCTCATGTAATTAGCAGGAACAGTCTGATATAAGAAGTCAGTGTGATTAGGCATCTATAAAAACCAATGTTCCATTCGAACTGTCACTCTTCTTTTTTACTGGTTTGCTCACTGATCTTCTACTCAAACCAGAAAGAAAAAGAACTCAGATAAATCTATATCATGAGAAGAAGCTGTCAGCATGCATCTGCTCATTGATTCTGTCTGGCCAAAGAACAAGTGGTACCAAGAGCAAAGGAGATGAATAACACTCACTGAGAAAAGGAACAAGAACTTCAGGAGACCCTGAGGGTATTGTGTCGGTCAGCACTCCTAAAATTTGAATTCAGAATCAACAGGTTTATCCATTCAACTGTGCAATGTATTTGTGGGATAATAAGTCTAAGTATCCACCTAAAATCAGAGTGGATTAAGTTCTAATATCTTTCCTGGTCCAATATAAATAATATACTTTCAGGGCTACAAAATTATTGCATTTAGCAGTTTCCAGTGAAACAGGTTTTGCTTTCTTTGTATATTCATGATAATGTCACATTTTGTGGAAGTTGGAAGCTGAAAGTGAAAGAAGAAGGGAAATCAGTTCCATTTAAACTGTCAAATTCAATATTTTTTCCAAACCAGGAATCAAATTAAAGTTTCCTCAACAACTGCCCAGCCTCTTCTTAAACTTGTTTAATGAAGGAGATCTTGATTGCTGTAGATAATTGACATTGGTTTCACACTGTCAAACAACTCTCGAGATTAGGAGTTTTCTTTTCATTTTTCATCCCACTGAAATTCTATCTTCCTGTAATTATTATATGTATGAATACATTCAAAAGCTTTAGAAAAGAGACCTAATATGTGTCATCTTCCCTCAGGTGACTGAAGAGTCCCTTGGATGTGGTGAGAGGAATAACACTGCCTAAATATGTGCTGCTGAGCAGAGACACTGTGAGGCAGGCTCAGTTGCTGGTTTTCCTTTCTTTGGATGGATTCTTAAGGTAAGACTCTGAAGAATAGCAGGAGAATGTAGGTCATTTGCCTTTGCATTTGGTAGACACAGAGTCTGTTCTGCAAGGTCTGATATAATTATTAGAAATTGGCTATTTTCAGTTGTCTACTGTATTTCTGGTTTAAGACACTGACCTCAAGAATCTAGAAATAGGAAACACATTCATGATAAGTATATTAGATTCTGATCACACAGAGACTAAATAATAAACAGCTGTTCTTCCTTTAACTTGACAACAAGTGGGAGATGATAATGTTTTTAACTATTGCTCAATTTGAAAGTTTTAGTAGGAAACCAATGACAAATAAACTGTTGTAACAGGTCATTTGCCTTTGCATTTGGTAGACACAGAGTCTGTTCTGCAAGGTCTGATATAATTATTAGAAATTGGCTATTTTCAGTTGTCTACTGTATTTCTGGTTTAAGACACTGACCTCAAGAATCTAGAAATAGGAAACACATTCATGATAAGTATATTAGATTCTGATCACACAGAGACTAAATAATAAACAGCTGTTCTTCTTTTAACTTGACAACAAGTGGGAGATGATAATGTTTTTAACTATTGCTCAATTTGAAAGTTTTAGTAGGAAACCAATGACAAATAAACTGTTGTAACAGGGCAGTTTGACAGTATGGTGTCCCCCTGCTGATAATAGACAATGAGATTATGTAGCTAATGTTTTGATGTCATGAAGCAATCCTTCTGGTTAGTGCTAATGAATTGTTTCTGTAACTTCTCACCATTGATGAACACATTACAAACTAGATGAACTATGAAATAAAACAATATTTGCTTTCTGCCCTATGATGAACACATCCTCTTTGCTGAAATGAGATTCTACAGTGGCTTAAAGCCAAAGTTAAAAAATTGCCATGAGCTAGAAATTAAAAAAAAATTGGCTAGAGATGTATGATTTATTTCTATATCTATAGAAATATTAATTCCTGCTGTATTATCCAAACTGGCATTAGTTGGGAATATATTTTCCAACGAAAGATACATTAGTGTGAAGAAATACTGTTTATTAAGAAGCTTTGACTGAGATCATTAACAAAAGTCTTCTCTACAATAAAATAATGTCATCTAACAGTGAAAAACATGCAGTTACGGAACATATTCATTCATACTACATATAAGAACCAAAGATGTGCAAATTAAATATGAATTAGGTATCTATACTTTTGTAGTTTGGAAATAGCTTTTATTGCCTTGTACTTTTTATATATTTCAATTAAAAGTTGTGGGTTAAATCCAGACAAAAAGACTTAGGAGGTCAAATCCTAAGCCATTTAGATATCTGGACATATCCAGTAATCCATATTTGTATGACATACATAATCTAGAAATATACTAAACATTAGATACACCAAATATAATAAGCAGTTGGCAATATCTGAAAGGGGCTTTTCCAAAAGGGAACTGAATTTTCTTGTTTCATTTCTCATCCAAGAAGCTTCTTCAGTTCTTCAGATGTACAGAAGTTTCTTGGATGAGAAATGACATAGTTTTAAAGGGAAAAAAAACCAAGAGTTACTTTTTGGAAAAGCACCATAGGGAAAACCATAAACTGGATGATTGAAATCTCTATAGACAGATGGCCATATATACCAAAAATGGCTGTTTTAATTCAGGGTTCAGAATTGTTATATTGAAATAGAAATTTGGACTTTGAAACATATTGTAGTTATCTCTTCATTATAAAACTGAAAAATTATCAAAAATCACTGTATAGTCATGAAGAAAATGTGCTCTGTGTCATTGCATGACATCCAGATGTACAACATTACAGTAATAATAAATATTTACCTCATTCATATGTGTCTGCATGAGGGAAGAGATGGCTTTATATATAATACAATAAATAAATAGGTGTCAAGTATGCCCTATGCTAAAAGATAATATAATATGCATTATTTATTTATGTATTTATTTATTTCCTGCCTTTAATATTTTTACAAATAACTTAAAAAGGCAAACATATCTAACACATATCTATCCTCCTATTTTTCCGATAACAACTGAATGAGTGGGTTGGATTGAGAGAGGGTGACTGGCCCAAGCTAGCTTTAATGGCCAAGATAGGACCTGAACTCACCATCTCCTTCTTTCTAGCCTGCGTGCATTAATCATTAGATCATACTGGTTCTCTTATATAAGAAATTATTCTTCTATATCACTGCTATTTTTATATTTGTGATTAATGTTGGATACAACTAATGGAAAAAATAAACAAGAACAATTTGACAAGGTAATCCAGTGGATCCTAATTGATCAAAGAATCCAGTGGATTCTAATTGATCTAATTGATCAACTAAAATAGGCTTCAAGACCAGTCTTTTAATACTGAATATTTAAAAACAAATGGGAAATGACGCTTGTCCTGAAACACTGCAATAATTAAGTAAGTCATCTAAGTAAGTTTGCCTTCCTGCATTTCAAAAGGCACAACTTCAGCATAAGATCTTGGTAAAATAAAACATCCCTAGAGCCATTTGTGGCATTTTGGAACAAAGATAAACATAGTCATAATTTATAAAGTAATGGTATTAATTAAATGACAGTATTATCTATCACATTGTTCCCTTTCTGGATAAGAAGCATTATGTATAAAAGAGTAGAGAAAAAGGAAAGCCACAGCAATCAAAGGTCCGAGATCAGAAAAGGATATAGAGCTTCCTCTAATTTATACCAACACTGTTCATTATTTCTTTCCATACCTTTTTTTTAATTTTTGCAAACTTACCTTATTTATTTCCACCGTGTTTATACATAATACAAATGATAGAACAAAAGAATGGAAGTGTCTGAGATATTTCATATCCCATCTACATGCTTTATGTATGAGGGGAATTTCTTAGGATTGAAAAGAAAGAGAATATTATTAGGAGTACAGAAACATCATTTTTCTTTAGAAGTATGAGTGCACTGCAAAAGAAGAGCTGAATAAAGACAAAAAAAGTCACACTCAAAAGTACATCAATGCTTTTAACAAGGGTAATTAGTAATGGCACACTAGTACAGCCCTTTCTCTGTTTCCCTTGCATGCCAAACTCTTTTCTAAGCTGAATTGGCCTCTGTGATATGTAGAATATCTTAGGAGAGAAATTAGACCTTCAGAATTCCTGACTGAAGTCTGGCATCTAGATTTTTCAAGTGTTTTGATATAGTTGCTAATTCTTGGTTTTCTCAGCCTTTTACAGTTGTATGTTTGTTGCAAAGGCTGCCAAATTTCACCTCCTTATCTTTTGTTCAGTATAAAGGAAAAGCACTGTTAGTGACATCCCTATGTAGTTACTTATATCTTTAGAATGTTTCTGAACACTTCAACTAGGCTATTTATATGTTGTTGCTTAAATCTCTGGGAGACTTAAAACAATGCATTTCTTGCACCTTCCACCACAAGTTTGCTGTAGAACACTTAACCAATTTTTTTTAAAATGTAAAGCCTACTCTGTTTGCATATAAAATACCGAGTCAGTAGCAGTTCATTTACTCAACAATGACAGAATATTGGCCCATAGGATTAAATGGTTTTTCATTTGACCTTCTCTTCTCATTCACTCATATTTTTCTGTTTAATTCAGAGGAGGTGGCATAGACTGATGTTCTCATCCATCAACCTCATTTAAGAGTCACTGTGGGAGAGATAAGTTGTTGCCTTTATCCCATCCTCATTCCTCACCATTTGAGTTGGTTTCCTTCAGGCTCCAATTTCCTGATCAATTCCTTCAAAGTAGTTGCCTGGGCTTCAGAATTCATGCTGTGAAACAAGAGTTTATATTTTACAAATGAGCCCACATTTTTCAGATTACAAAGAACATAGAGTGTTGCACATACTTAATGGAGATATTTTAATAAGTGTTTGACCTATATTCTCCTCAGCTATGTTCAAAGACTTAAAAAAAAATTCCCCCCAAATAAATCCCATAACATGGATTATGAAAATCAAAAAGGCAAAATATTGTTCATGCCTCTCTGAACCATTATGGAAATTGTATAACCCTTGCCGTAAAAATACATTACCAAGCCAAGTCATAGACTTTTAATGCTAGCTACCATGACAATAAATAAAGAAAAAATACACACACACACACACATGCATATGCACACACACATATATACACACACACATATATACACATACACACACACACACACACATATATATATATATACAAACATATATATATATACATATATATACATATATATACATACATACATATACATATACACATACACATACATCACATCACACACACATACACACACACACACACACACACACATATATATATATATATATATATATATATATATATATATATATATACACATACATACATACATACATACATACATACATACATATACACACACAAAATATATATATAATGTTTTCTTAAGTTTTCACGGGTACTTACATGTATGGTATTCAGCTTTGTTCAGGTATTTTCCTACCATACATGTAAGTACCTGCGAAAACTTAAGAAAACAAATATATGTGTGTGTGTGTGTGTGTGTGTGTGTGTGTGTGTTTTCTTAAGTTTTCGCGGGTACTTACATGTATGGTATTCGGCTTGGTTCGGGTATTTTCCCACGTCATTGTAGTTGTTCTTTTAAAGTTGTAGCAACGTTTCAGCAGAATCTCATCTGCCATCATCAGGCTTCTGTATTGTGTCCGTCTATGGGTCAGACTTTTACAGTGGTTTCAGATTTAAATTTGGGGCAGCCTATTGCTGTGCCAGAATGGTTTTTTCTTCATCCTGATTGGTTGGGAGTCTTGGTCTGTGTTTATTGGTCTCGGAGTTTGCTGTGTTCTGCTTGATTGGTGTCTCTAATATCTTCTGTCTGTTTTTTGGCTCTTTTTGTATCTTGATTGGCTGGCAGCATTGTGTTACTTTATTGGAGGCCTTTAGTGCAGCTTGGCTTCGGGTAAATGGACGGCTATCATTAGTTAGGAAGCTGGGTTTCATCTGGGTGCCTGGTTGGGGTGTGTTTGAGCTGGAGGTATCAGGGGGAATCTGTTTGTGCCCAGGTGTTTGCCTGGCTTGTGGTGTGGAGATTTTTTTGTTTGTGAGTGCAGGCTTCCAAATGATTGACAGCCTGGTGGAATAATCTCTTCTATTCATGCTTTCTGGACTTTTTCAATCTCTATGGCTTCTCTGATGACTCTGTGGCTAGGGTTTTCCATAGTGGCCAGGGTTTTGGTGCCATTGAAGTTGATGCTATGACCTGTGGCTTCCATGTGTTGGACTAGTGAGGAAGTGTGTTCCAGCTTTTTGACTGCATTTTTGTGTTCATCCAGGCGGGTACTTATTCTTCTATTGGTCTGTCCAATGTATGTGGCTGGGCATGATGCACAGGGGACTTCTTATATGCCTTGGTTTTCCAGGTCAATTTTATCTTTGGGGTTGCTAAGGATGGCTGCTATTTTTCTGTCTGTTTTGAAGGCAGTCCTGATGTGATGTCTTTGTAGTACCTTACTAATTTTGTCTGTAGTACCTCTTATGTAGGGCAGGACAGCTGTTCCATAGGTCTGTTCATCTTCTGGGTTTCTATTATGTTTCAGTGTGTTTTTGTGGATCAAGCTGGTGATTTTGCTTTTGTGGAAGCCGTTGGCTGTCAGTACTTTAGTCAGGGTGCATAGTTCAGTCTTAATGTGTGTCTTGTCTGCCAGGCGTTTGGTTCTGGTAATTAGTGTTTTAGCCACAGAGTTTATCTGTGCTGGGTGGTGGTGGGATTGGGCGTTGAGGTAGCGGTTAGTGTGTGTTTTCTTCTGGTATACGGTGTGTCCTAGTGTGCCATCTGTTTTTTTTGTAGATTAGTACGTCTAGGAATGGTAGTTGTTTGTTTGTTTCCGTTTCCATGGTGAACTTGATTTTGGGGTGTGTGCTGTTTAGGTGTGTTAGGAAATTGTTTAGGTTTTCTTGTCCATGGGGCCAAATCACAAATGTGTCATCGATGTATCTTAACCATAGTTTGGGTTTGTGGGTGGCATTGGCCAGGGCTCTGGATTCAAATTCTTCCATGAACAGGTTTGCAATGACGGGTGACAGTGGTGATCCCATAGGGGCTCCTTCAATTTGTTTGTATCTTTGTCCTTTGTATATGAAATATGTGTTGGCTAAGCAGTGTTCTGTTAGTTCCATGAGGTGTTTAGCTGGTTGGTATTTATTTTTGATGATTTCAAGGGTCTCTTTTATCGGGACTTGAGTGAATAGTGAAACCACGTCAAAACTTACAAGCAGATCTTCTTGCTCCACATGTAGATCTTTGATCATTTCCAAGAAGTGGTATGAGTTTTGTACATGTGAAGCTGCTGTTTCAGCATGGGGCTGTAGCTGTTTTGCTAAGTGTTTAGCTAGGTTTTGTAGTGGTGATCCAGTGGAGCTGACTATGGGTCTGAGAGGTATGCCTTCTTTGTGTATTTTTGGGAGGCCGTATAGTTTGGGGCATCTGGAAGATTTTTCTCTTGGGATGATCATCTGTTGGATCTCTTTGCTCATGTGGCTGGTTATAATTTTCTTCTTGGTTAATTTTTCCAGATATGTGGTTGGGTCTGTGTTTATGGGTTTGTATGTGAAGTCTTGGAGTAGGTCTGTCAATTTTGTTTCGTAGTCTTTTCTGTCCATTACTACAGTGGCATTCCCTTTGTCTGCTGGGAGGATGATTATGCTGCTATCTCTTTTCAGGGTTTGTAGCGCTTTAATTTCATTTTTTTGCAAGTTGCTTTTGGGTGGTTTGCTTGTGCATAGGATGTTGGTAACTTGGTGTCTTATTTTATCAGCTTCATCTGTATTTAATTTAGTTAGGCTGGATTCTACTGCACATATGATGGATTCTGTGGGGATTTTTTGGGGTGCTATAGCATAATTGAATCCTTTGGTTAGGACATCTGTTTCTGTTTTGGTGAGTTCTCTGTTGGAAACGTTGTGCACTAATTGTTTCAGGTGTTGTTGTGAGTTGTTGGGGGTTTTCTTGTCATGTTCTAATTTCTTTAATTTTTTCAATAATTTTTCCTGTTTGCATTTGTTCGGGTATTTTTCCACGTCATTATAGTTGTGCTTTTAAAGTTGTAGCAACATTTTCGGCAGAATCTCATCTGCAATCATCAGGCTTCTGTATAGTGTTCGTCTGTGAGTCAAGCTTTTACAGCCATTTCTGTTTTAAATTTGGTGCTAGCCCACGCTTTAATTCGAATGGTTTTTCTTCATCCTGATTGGTTGGGAGTCTTGGTCTGTGTTTATTGGTCTTGGAGTTTGCTGTGTTCTGCTTGATTGGTGTTTCTAATATCTTCTGTCTGTTTTGTAGCTTTTTTTATCTTGATTGGCTGGCAACATTGTGTTTCCTGTATTGGAGGCTTTTAGTGTGACTTGGCTCCGAGTAAATGGACGGTTATCATTTATTAGGAAGCTAGGTTTCATCTGGGTGCCTGGTTGGGGTGTGTTTGAGCTGGAGGTATTAGGAGAGTCTGTTTGTGCCCAGGTGTTTGGCTGGCTTGTGGTGTGGAGATTTTTTGTTTGAGAGTGCAGGCTTCCAGATAATTGAAGAAAAAAACATTCTGGCACAGCAGTTGGCTAGCACCAAATTTAAAACAGAAACGGCTATGAAAGTCTGACTCACAGGCGAACACTATACAGAAGCCTGATGATGGCACATGAGATTCTGCTGAAACGTTGCTACAACTTTAAAAGCACAACTATAATGACGTGGGAAAATACTCAAACAAAGCTGAATACCATACACACACACACACACACACACACACACACACACACACACACACACCATGACATGCTAATGCAAATTATGGTTTTTCATACCCTGACATCAGATGGCAGTATATGGAACATGGGATTTGTAGTATGTCATTATGAAATACATTTCATCCCTTCTCCCTCTTGTGAGCTAATTGCTTGAATCTAATATGTCTTATACAGTAATAATAATAAAGGTCAACACTATTGCAGCATCTCCTTGTTCATGTGATCAAAATTCAGATGCTTGGCAACTGTCTCATATTTATGATGATTGCAGTGTCTTGGGGCTCTTGTGATCCCCTTTTGCGAACTTCTGACAAGCAAAGCCAATGGGGAAGCTGGATTCACTTAATAACTCACTAAATTAACAACTGCAGTGATTCATTGAACAACTGTGGCAAAAAAGGCATAAAATGGGACAAAATTCTCCTAACAAATCACTCAGTTAGCAATAGAAATTTGGGGTTCATCTGGGGGTCATTAGTTGAAGACTACCTGTACTTGGGAGGTGTCAGTTAAACAATATATTATAAGAAAAGAGAGATCTATCAAGTCAAAAAAACTATCGATGGACTTAATGAGCATGTCAAGGAAGCTTTGCAGGAGTAAAAAAAAAATTGAAAATGAAATGTGTTCTAAATAATGCAGAAATAATTAAATATAAACTTAGACTAAGTAAATTGATATAGTGAATAAGGGATTCAGTAAAAGGATACTGAAGACCATATGGCTTAGACCAACAATGAAACAGACAGAGCCTGAGAAATTGGCTATGTATACATGGACAGTTTGCATGGGAGCGGTGGGGGAGGGCGCTAAGGAGATTACAGAGAAATGAAATATTTCCTTTTACTATAGAAAATATACAGTGCACATATCTGTTTCTAAACTGTTATTTTTGGGAAGGATATCTAATGAGCTAAAGGGAGAAATGAATACCTAAATCTTATTAACAGATTAACAATTGATAAATAACTTTACCAAGAATTCTTAAAGTATTCAAAAAATGAAACTGCTGATTGTATGCATATTTTAAAATATAGGATGTAAAATAGGATAAAATATAGGATATATTAACTATATCAGACCGTTAAAATATGCTTGTAAGGGGACTGCAAATCTTATGAAATATTTTACAAAGAGAACTGTTGGATTATCCTGAAAATTACAGGCTTTTAATTCAAAGTCTGTACAGTCTAAATGGACTGAAAGCATTATTAAAGACAGAAATTATCATTCATATAGAAAGATAAATCCAGCTAAGATGAATCAACACACCTCTTAAAGTTTTCTAAGAAGCGATTGAAAGGTGTTAGTGAGGATGTGAATATGTATGAATATGAATGATCCCGTAATAACATTTATATAGATTTTTGACAAAGTCTCTGACTGAAGATTCCCAGGCAAACTTAACATTCATCAAGCCAGGAATGATTTTCTTATGGATCAGTAACTGAGTAAAGAAAATAAACCAGAATGTAGGACTAAATGAACATTTCTTATTATAAAGATATATATATGTATTGGGACTAATGCTTTCTATCATGTTTACATACGATTATAACCTAATTCTAATGTTAAATCACTACAATTTATGTACCTGGGGTTGACTTGAAGACCACTGGAAAAGTTCAGCTGGTCCAAAATACATCAGCTTGATGGGTACTGGCTCTTCTTAATGCTGCCCTAGTACATCATTGCTTTGGGAGGTGATCCGGCACTATGATTCTAAGTACAATTAAAGGTGCTGGTCTCTACCTTTGAACATTTAATAGCTTAGGGTCAGTTCCTGTAAAAGTGTGTGTCCAGGAAGAATCATGTACCTACAGGAAGGGAAAGTGTTTAGCTATTGCTTCCTGGAACAGAAAGGTGGAATGTCACATTAACAGGAAATTGACTTAGGCCAAGACTTAGTAGCCTGCATCGCCTACTGCAGGGATCCCCAACCCCTAATCGATGAACCAATACTGGTCACAGGCCATTGGGAACTGGGCTGCACAAGCAGTGGGAAAGTGTGCGGAGCTCCATTTTCACATGTTGGGGACCACTTCCCTACTGAAGATCTTCCTGCAGTAGCAGACTGTCTATTCCAGACATGTTTTCCTCAAACTGTTTTGTCACTTTTGTCCACTTCAACCATTAATCATGTGGGACATGGAAGGTACAAGCCTGATGCCCAGCTGCACAAAAAAATGAAGCTGCCATGGGTTTAATTGGCTATGCCTCTGCCAGACTAAATTAGAGTAACAACCAAGGCAGGGGTGGGATTTTACAGGTTCTCAGCTATTTGCTAGAACCGGTTGTTAACATTCTAAGCAGTTTGGAGAACCGGTTGTTAGAAGAAATTACTGGCCTAATCCTGTAAGGAAGGGAGGTAGGAAACATTCTGGTGTTGCTTACAGAAACTGCCTCTCCATTAACCCTTATTACATTCTTGGCAGGACTAGACTTCCTGTCTCTGGAACTTCTCTGGAGTTTTTTTTCCCTCCTTTGCTGGTACTTTGCTTGTGTGGAGTGACCATTCAAAGTTACAGTGGCACTGAAAAAAGTGACTTATGACCATTTTTCACACTTATGACTGTTGCAGCATCCCCACAGTCACGAGAGGCCAGGCAAGGGGATGCGTGCCTTGATGTGAGTGATGTTGAGTTGGCCATGCCCAGCCAGTCACATTACCACCAAGCCATGCCCACCAACTAAGCCATGCCCACAGAACCGGTTGTTTAAAAAAATGAATACCACCCCTGAACCAAGGGTGTCTTTTCCAACCTTAGCTCCATGCTATCATGACCGTGGGTATTTCCTGAATGTCCAGTCTTTGATACCAGTACCAGTACCAGACAAGCTAATTACATTTTTGTGGCATTCAAATGCCTGGGCTGTTTTTCATTTACCCATTTGTCATTCAAATACTTTCAGGAAAGAGCTTGCTCTCCTAAAGGCATTGTTGGAATGTGAATACACTTGGAAATGCCAAGGCCCAGCTTCTCTTTTCCTGTAACTGCTTATAACTCAAAGTAAGCACTTGTAACTCAATTCTACATATATGCTGACACTAGAACAGGGCAGATTAGAGTTAAGCAGCCACAAATTCAGGCTGGGAACAGCCTTAATGTTAATCAAAAATGTGAGCAATGTGTACAGTTAGTCCTTGACATACAACCTGTCACTAACTGACTGTTTGAAGTTACGACAGACACTTCCCCCAAAACTACTTACAGCCCAATTTTGAAATTACAATTGCTTTAGCTCTCCCATCCTATGGTCACATGATTGCATTTTAGATGCTTCTCAACCAACTTTATAACTCTTTTCAGCATTCCATAATCACATGACCACAATTTTGTTGGTTTTTGCTAGTTTCTAGCATTTACTACTGGTTTCTAGAAAAAACACCCATTGGATAAAATGGATTCACTTAATTGCTGCGGCAATCGTTAACAACCAGCACAAAAATCAGATATGGTCACATTGTGATTCACTTAACAACACTTATGACCATAGTTCTGGGCTCAATTACAGTCAAAAGTTGAGCACTGCTATACCTGTATGGAGTAAGATGAAGAATTCTAGATTAGCACTATATCTTCATTAATAACATAAATAAGTCAAGCTTGTACTCAAATTCCAATGAATTTCCCAGGTTTAAGCAGCCATACTGATCTACAGATCCAGTTTTGGAAACTAGACCATTTCAGTCATTGACTCTAACACTGCTCATAAGTTAATTATGGAAAACAAGAAAGTCCCTCAGCTATAGTTGGTATGACAGAACAACAGGGCCCAGTGTAGATAAATTACATTAGTAATAAGTACAAATATATACAAAATAAATAGCCTTATCTATTCTGCTTGTGAAATATCTGTGTTCTGACCCAAACCTGGTTCCAAGAGAGCAAACACAAGACAAAGGCAGCAGTATAACCTTTTTATGTTTAAGATAAGAATCCTGTTTCTTCACAGATAAAAGGCTGCTTCTAGCCAATTAGCTCCAACAAGAAAGAGCCTTGCCAAGTTTTTTCAAGTCTGACAAAAAACGACAGATAAGAAATAGTTTACAAGAGTCTTCAAATAGCAACAGTAATGTCCATGAAGCTGAGTTCAAAACTTCTTTGCCTTCTGCAAAGAAGGTTAGTTTCACAGCTGGCTTTTATTTTCTTGAAGGAGGGTCCATTACTTTGCAGCCTTACTCTCAAGTCGCCCGTGCTGTTGTAATTGTTCTTTCCTCCGAGCAATCCTTCATGCATGCACACTTGGCACAGGCTCCTCAGGAACCTCCTCATCACTGCTGCTCCTCAATCTCTGATGGCAGCAGTCCACTCCCTAATGGCCCTGGCCCCTAATCTGAGTCCTCGCTCTCCTCAGCCATCTGCACCTGCTGCCGGCTAACCACAACACTCTGAAGGTTTAGGGCAAAGCTGTCGAACCCCGGCCTTTGGGCTGGATGTGTCATGTGCTAGCCATCCCTATGCCTGGTTTAGCAAAGGGGGGAAAGTCCTAATACGTCACATGACGCCATGAGTTTCACACCCCTGATGTAGGGGATCAATGTTCTTTTTTTAAAAAATGAAACCTAAAAAATGTAATGAAAATAGAATTGCGGGCATTCAGAACAAAATGTTACATAGAAAAAAATAAGGTATGCTTTACATCATTAATTTTAGTCACTTTACAATGCTGTATCACAGCAAGGTTTTCTCACATAATCCTGTTCTGAAACATAATATAAAAGGACATAGGGTTCTAATTTTTAACAAAGGTGCCTGCCTATTTTAACACCACATTTGAAAATTAATGTACTATAAGCTGTGCTTTTAAATATCCTGCTGCATTAGTGTATTATTCAGTTTATATGAATACATTTGAAACACACCAGAATTAATGTTATCATAAATTGTTATCAAGGATGTGGATTACTTACAGTTGAATTATCCTTAATTCTAACTTGCAGGTGCCACAACTGCTTGGCTTTTAATGACAGGTGAGGCTAGGTCCAGGGGCTCCTTCAGTCAATAAGATTTCTGTGTCATCAACTTCTACCCCTCCTATCTCAGGCTGTTGGCTTCTGGCTAACTGAAAGCAATTCTTGTTTAAGCATTCGTCTCATGGAGTATCTTTAGCAAGATTTATTGAGAAGGAATAGGGTTACAAGTATTGTAACAACTGAACTATTTCCTACCTACAACTAATATATCCCAGAGAACAATATGGCAGAGCCTTTCTCACTTTCTTTGTCATTGTCTCCATGAACTGGAAGGTCTTTTCACTCATGATGAAAGAACTTGCAGCTGTTTGTTACAAGATTCCTAAATCTTGTATCAGTCTGGGAATTATCATGGTACCTTACTTTTTGGTTATTTCAAGGCAGTAACATGACTTGGTCTACTTTTTTACATTGCCATGCATACAACATTGGGTATGTTGCAGTTACAGGTAGTCCTCGACTTACAACAGTCAATTTAGTGTTTAACTGTTCAAAGTTAAAATAGCACTGAAAAAAGTGACTTATGACCATTTTTCATCCTGTTGCAGCATTCCCATAGACATATGTTCAAAATTAAATTGCTTAGCAACCAGCATGTATTTTTCATGGTTGCAATGTCCTGGAGTCATGTGATCACTTTTGGTAACAAGCAAAAGTCAGTGGGAAGCCAGTTCACTTAACAACTGTGATACTAACTAAACAACTGCAGTGATTTATTTAACAACTCCAGCAAGAAAGGTCATAAAATGGGGCAAAACTCACTTAGCAACAGAAAATCTGGGTTCAATTGTGGTCATAATTCAAGACCTACCTGCATTGGGTGAGTGGATGGGTGTCCTGATAAACAACAGGGAAATGACTTTACCCAGGTGGTATATTCTAATAGATATCAGACTGTCAATGTCTTGCTTTGCTCTTGTGACTCATGTAGTCACTTTTTAAGCATTATAATGTTTATTTCAGTAAGCAGCAGGACCTCAAGAACCAAAGTGATGAATAAATAAGCATGACACCTTAAAGTAGAGATGAATTTCAAATGACCTGTCCTGCAGCTTCTGAGTCAGTCCACATTCATGGTGCCACAGTGAAACTGTCTAGTTGCCTCTGTTGCAATAAAGGTTGAATCGCCAGTTGACTTCTTAAAGAAAGGTGTTAAAAGGAAGGTGTGCTAACTTGTCCTTTGCCTCAGGTAGCAACATATGCTGAGTAAAAGCTGGCTATAGTAGCATACATGGCAGTGCTAGCTATAATGGCACTCATAGAACAAAGGCTCTAGGATGGTACAGGGAAATCTGCTGAATCCTCCATTTTAGTTTCACAGAATTCCCCTGAGTAATTCTATGTCAGGGATGTTGTAGAAAATTACATTTAATTGCCTGATGGGACCAATTGGGCTTGGCTAAATGGTTTGTTTTCCTAATTGGTGGATGGGATTGAGACTGTACAATGCAAACAATAAAGTCAAAACTTACAAAAAATGAATGTGTTATCCATCTTTTAACATTACCCAAGCAATACAGAATATTGCTAAATTTATTTAATCTCTTTTTATTCTATTTTTCTTTTAGGAGTGCTCTAAGGTACTTTATGCTTAACTATGTGATATTCTGAAATCTGAATAGTCATGATGGTTTGTGATTCTTATTTTTGTACAACATGATTGGTTACTGTTAACTTAAACATGGTTTATAGAATGGACCTAGTTTTTTTGCTTTGTCTGAAAGAATGGTTTCACACCACAAACTGTGTTTGATTGGTTTGTGTGCCATATGAACACAGCTGTAGAGATTTGTGGCTCTGTAGGCCTTTGCTGTCTGGTTTTGTGTGTGTGTGTGTGATTATGTTGTATGTACAAATTTGGATTCTGTTACCATTGTAGTTCAACAGGAAGATGATTCAAGTGAGGCTAGTTGAAGAATAAAATTCCAATCTCAATTTTACCATCTAAATCAGGGGACCCCAACTCCTGATCCATGGACCAATACCAGTCCGTGGTTTATAGGGAACTAGGCCATGCAAGTGGCAGGCAAGTGCACAAAGCTTCATTTGCACATGCGTGGATCTAGGTTGCTTTTGAAACCATCTCCTCCTCCTCCCCCCACTCTTGTTGCCAGTTCATGGAGATAGAAAGACTTGGGACTGCTGATTGAAGCAATAGTAGCACTTTCTCTATTTTGAATGTACTAGCCTCTTTCATTTATTTTAAAGATTGATTGGGAATGTAGCACTTGTTCCCTCTATGATGAAACAACAGTTTAGAAAACTGCATTCTTCTGAGAGCATGTGGGCAATTTCCAAATATATATATCAAGCAATTTCCAATCCCATATATCAAACCCAGAAGCCCTGTTTCTTCTTACTAATAGAGTTTGGGAGCTTTCATGTAGTTGCCATCTAGATGGTTATATGCTTGTATATAACAGCATGGCTTGATAAGTAGGCACAGGATGGCACCAGTTCTTTAAAACTCTTAAATAAGCATTCTATTATTATTTTTTGTCCCCATTCTCTCATTCTAACAATCAAAAACATCCATTTTTCATTTTCCTTGTGTTATGAAATTGGGTCCAGATGCCAATTTAATTTGTTTCAAAAGGACAATTTATGTTTAAATCTGGGTGACGATTGTAATGTTAAAATGAAATGAGTGTTTGACAGTTAAGCATTCCTCAAAAGTAGGTGAGATTAGTCCATTTTTGAAACAATAGGCCTTTAAAAAAAAAAAGATCTAATCAAAGATTCAATTACAGCAGCATTGAATTTTACATTCCAGCAGGGTGGGGATAAAACATATGGCAAGTAAAAAAGCAAAGCAGCCCTGGCTTGAGTAATTATTCTCCATAGTCTTAACTTCATGTGAGCATTGACCAAGTCTTCCTTCTGAAAAAAAAATCCTATCTTGGTTCAATAGAGCAGTGATCCCCAACCTTTTTTATGCCGCGGCCCGGTACCGGCATCAGCTGGGCGCCACCATCCTTTTTTGATGAAAAAGTGCTTCCGGTGAGCTTTCTACCCGGAAAAGCTCACCGGAAGCACTTTTTCATCAAAAAGAGATGGCGGCGCCCAGCAACCAGCGGCCCGGTAGGACTTGTTCCGCGGACCGGTACCGGTCCGCGGACCGGTGGTTGGGGACCCCTGCAATAGAGGACATTCTTTGGAAAATGTACTTTTTCTGTAATTGTGACTTGGTGTTACAAGTAGACAAATAGAAGTGAAATCAATAAATCCTAGGATTATTCAGTTATCCAGATTCAAAATGAAAAATGTGATTTGAAGCATTCCTAGACTCACTGTAGTACTTTTGGGGAAGATGCTGAACACATTTTTTTTTTCTGCAGATCACATATCAGTTGTAGAAGGCAGCTATCTGAACAGAGGAAAAAAATGCAGTTTCTCTAAGGTACTCCAGAAATATGCTATAAATGCACCTGTACAAGCTCTGAACCAAATGTTGCCCTTCAAATTTAGATCTGTGCACAGCTCTAGTTAATAAAATAATACATTATGTGCATTGAATTTAGTTTTAAACCCCTCAAAATTTCTGCTGTCCAGAAATACTATTGCTACTACTATTTAGATATGAATAATCTACAGTTACATTGACAGTCTAAGACTGGTGGAAGCTTCATAATTCAAACCCAGCCAAGGACCTGAGAATTATTAATATAGCATCTAAGAACATAGGCAACTTCAAAAAGGGTGTTTTTTTTTTGGGGGGGGGGGTATTGGGTGTTGTTGTTGTTGTTGTTTTGTAAAATGTGGGCATGTGGGTCTGATCAATTCAATATTTCTAGTTATCAAGGAAGTCTTTTAGGTATGCTCCAAGGGTTCCAATCATGCTTGGTATAACAATGGATTTCTTTTTTCATAAACATTTTCTATTTCTTTTTCTTTACTGTGATTCATCATACAGCCAGAAAGATTTAGCATTTTTATTCAAATTCTTCCCAAGTACATGAGATAAGCATGTGTTGTTTGATGGTGTTAAATGTATTACTGCAAAATGTAAGCTGTTCCAAAAAGACCTGCCTTTTGCAATTGACTGGTAGTGATTTTGGCAATGCCAATGGTGTTCAGGCATTAGTTGTTTTAGGATTGCACTCAATATGCCTGTTCCTATTGATACTAGCTTTGCTTTGTTTTTCCATAGTCATTCTACATCTATTTGCAAGTCTTTGCATTTTGTGATTTTATTTATTTATATCCCACCTTTAGTATTTTTTATAAACAACTCAAGACAGCAAATGTATCTAATATTCCTTGGTCCTATTTTCCCCACAATAGCAACCCTGTGAGGTGGGTTGGGAAAGAATGATTGGCCCAAAGTCACTTGTCTGGCTTTCATTCCTAGATGGGACTAGAACTCAGGGTCTCCCCTATTAGCCCAGTGTCTGAACACTGGACCAAACTAGCTATCTCCAGTTTTTAGGTGGTCCACTATTTTTTTTCTTTCAAAGGTGTCTTTGCTTTCTGTTGCTGTCTTCCCAACTCTGGCTTTCTGTGTGATTTTCTTTTCTTAAGATTTGAAGTAGCTCAGACCATAGAGGCAAACTAGGGTGTGAGTGTGAGTGTGTGTGTGTGTGGGGGGGGGTCAGCAGTAGAGGAAGCCAGCATAGTTCTTGAATTGTTTTCATTGTCTGGTTTAACAATGCTTCCTCTGCCTTCACCTCAGAAGGAACAGAGCCCTCTAATTATAAAAGAAATAAAGACTAACTGAGCACCTAGCACAGCACAAAAACAACAGAAAAGATTTGCCTGCATTGAAGTCTGTTCCAAAGAAATAGCTAGAGAAGCATTGAAATATGCCAATACTGTAATATCAAACATGTCACCAGTTCCCTGCAAGAAACAAATTAACTCATGTGAAGCATGGCTGCACTTGTAACTGAAAACTTGGCATACAGAATCAACAAAGAAAAAAAAAGCCAAACAGTGCATTATCAATATGGAAGATATGGACAATGAGATCAGCATGTTAAGATTGGGTGCAAGCATGCTAGAATAGACGAAAGAAAAGAAGCTGAAGGACAAGAAGAACAAAGAACTGCCAAACTGCAGTCAACTGGCAGTCAGCAGAAAGTAACCTGCAGTACTGCATTCTAACCACTGAACCACTAACAGCTATAGCTGTTTAACAACTCATTAAGAATCATTGCTAGAAAAAAAATCAGCAGATACTATATAATCTACTGTATAATCAACAGGCAGATTTTCCAATATCAGTCAAATCAGAAATGTTTCTACCAATCCATCAGTGAAAGACTGCAGTGAACCAGTCAACACCTAATGATTGGATCAAGGAGGTAGGACATGTTCTTAGAACTGTAATGTCTTGGGGTGGGAAGTCAAAACATATAAAATGTGGACATGTCATAATAATGCAAGCCATTGTATATGTACTGATGTTATATCCATATACAAAAGGTGGCTCTTTGTGAGATCATATCCAAATCTTACCTGATATGACTTAACTCTGTAGATGCTGTGCCATGGAAATAGAATAGTAATGGGAGAGGTCTTCTCTTATGGGTTTAGATGTTCTGACTGTTTCTTGGGTGCTAGTTTGTTTTAGTTATAAGCAATAACTTCTTTTATATGTTAATCCCGGTTTCCCCCACCCACTGTGTAAACTATTTTGAGCCTTCTTGGACTCAGTACCATAAAACTAATGAAGAAAAATAAATACAATGTTAAATAAAACCCACAGTAGTATGGGATGAATAGTTTCGCGATTCTTTAGGTGGAATTAACTGCTTCAGTGCATACCGATAGGCAAGGGATATTTTTACTCTCTTTTTATACTCAATATGATATCACCATATGGTCCAGAAGAAAACACCATTTGGTACAGATCCTTACCTTGGAATAAAACTAAATTTTTAACTAAAAAGGATAATAAAAGTTCTGCTTTTGTTTATGAAATTATTTCAACAGTACACTAAAACATAAAACTTCAGGGAAATATCTTTCTCTTCTAGGAAATCTCCTTACAACACCCAGCCAGGGTCCACTGAATTTGCTTTCAAGTTATTATCTAGCTACCAGCTACATTATCTCAATAAGCAAAAGTAGTATATCTTGTCTAATTTTAATTTAATTTAATTTAATTTAATTGATCTAATCATCACTTCTTTTAATTTTACCACTACTAACCATCATTACTATTAATTTTCTGCTAACACTATCAGACACAGTGTTATGCAGAGGTGGGATTCAAATTTTTTAACAACCGGTTCTGTGGGCATGGCTTAGTTGGTGGGCATGGCTTGGTGGTCATGTTATTGGCTGGGCATGGCCAATTACATCAAGGCACGCATCTCCTCGTCTGGCCTCTTGTGACTGTGGGGATGTTGCAACAGTTGTAAGTGTGAAAATGGTCATAAGTCACTTTTTTCAGTGCCATTGTAACTTTGAATGGCCACTCGACACAAGCAAAGTACCAGCAAAGGAGGAAAAAAAACCTCCAGAGAAGTTCCAGAGACAGGAAATCTAGTCCTGCCAAGAATGTAATAAAGGTTAACAGAGAGGCAGTTTCTGTAAGCAACACCAGAATGTTTCCTTTCTGCCTTCCTTACAGGATTAGGCCAGTAATTTCTTTTAACAACCGGTTCTTCAAACTGCTTAGAATGTTAACAACCGGTTCTAGCAAATAGGTGCAAACTGGTAGAATCCCACCCCTGGTGTTATGTACTTATCTACTTGAAAAAAATAGCACAATGACAAATGACAAAAGAAGAAGTCTTATTTTAAAGAAATAACACAAGTATTTGAAAAAGGAATCACATTTTCTTTTTCTTCAATCAAGGCTTAACTGCAAAGTGCTCTGCAAAGCACTAAGAACTGGAAGAATGTGCAAATAGATTTTGAGGAACAATTGCTATCTGTCTTCCCCCATGATAATAATTAGTTGCAGTGTACAATTTATCTACTTCTTAATATAATTAACTCTCTAAAAAATGGGACTATATGGTTTACAAATATTCCCATGTTCCATGTGATGAAGAAAATATTTTTTGTTAATGGAAAAGTAGTATAGTGGATACTCTATTATATGTATCCCACTTGTCTCAGATTATATTTATTTTCCTTGCCAAATGTTATATTCATTTCTGGTCATTTCATTAGTTATTCATCTGAGAGCATAACTTTATTGGCCTTCTCAAGCATTTTTTAAAATGGGCAAGCTTTTCAAAAGTCTGTGTCTGGCATCAAGATGTTTCTATGACAGGCAAGATGTCGCAAAAGTGAAGACAAATACAATTATCTTGATTTTTAAGACACTATGTCTGGGTAGTCAAGATTTATATGAAATATGGGAGTCAGCCAAGGCAATGAAATTCAAATTCACTTGATACCAATGGTATTTAGGCTGCTTTTGGGCTTCAGAGATTGACAGAAAAAAATGTGTTTTTTTAAAATTTAACTGTTGAATTTTCACTCTTCAAAATTTAATTCAACTTTCTTAAGCAAAAGAGTGGTGGATATGGGACTAAAGTAGAGATACTAGTTGTGGATAAACAAAGCTGTAGATAATTTTGGATAATCTACATTTTTAAGAAGTCAGATGTAGTTGTAAAAAACCTTGGTTATCATTAATTTATAATTAAAATGATTTTTAAAAAACATGTATGTTTGCAATAATAGGGGAAATAAATATATAACAACATTGAACACTGCTTCAAGTTGCACAGTATTAGTATATGTATTCAGTATCATTTCTTACTGCTCCATCCACTAGCTGTGTTAGACAATAAATATCTCAAGGCAACATTAGTAATCCACAAGTCACTATAGATGGTTCCTAATGTTTATAACCCAAATCTGCAAAGTATTGCTATAGGAGATATGAATATATTTGCTAATGGGTGATCCAGCGTTGTTTTCCAAATTTGTCTACTGAATAATGATTGAAAAAACTGTGGAAAGTAGTGCTGGGGAATTAAAATAGAAAACATTTATTGGCAGGCTATGATAATTATGATGCCCTTTGTTAAATTATGTCTGCTTCTTGGTGATTCTATGGACCAGTTCTCTCTACATTTTCTGGTCAAAATAATTTCTTTCCTTTTGTTTTTATGTTGTTTTATGCTCTTGCTAATGTTGGGCTTTGATGGGGTCTAACCACCATGTTTTTTTGGAGGCATGGTTTCTTTTAATTGCTGACCATTCTGAGCACAACTGCCTTTTCCAATGAGTTTGATTACATGGCACAACCAAAATAAATATGGTGGAATTTTGTGATTCTGCATTTCAGCGATATGTTTGGTTTTATATGCTATTGCTTGTTGGACATCTTTGCAGTCCAAGGGATGTGCAGAAGCCTTCTCCAACCCCATAGCTTGAATTGATTGATTTTCCTCGTGTCTAGTTTTTTCATGGTCCAACTTTCATAACCATAGAGAGATATGGGAAACATGATAGTTGCCAGATTCATGCCTTGTTTTTTATACTCGATTCATGCTTGTAACTGCTGTGGAACCCAGTGCATTTTAACAGTTTATTTCTGGATTGTGTCGAACTTCTTTGATCAATCTGAAATCTTAGGAAAGTGAATTCTTACATGCATTTGATCTCTTCAGCATCAATTGTTATTTTGACATTTCCATTCCTCGCAGTGGTCATGAGCTTGGCTTTTTTATGTTCAGGAAGAAACCAAATTTCTCACTTTCTTCTTTCATCCTTTTGATCAGATGTTCCCAGCCTTCCTTGGTTTCTGAGAGTTGTGGTGTTGCCAGCATATCAATGCTTGT
This sequence comes from Notechis scutatus, assembly GCF_049901735.1. NCBI lineage: Eukaryota > Metazoa > Chordata > Lepidosauria > Squamata > Elapidae > Notechis > Notechis scutatus. Next base: position 77,548,844 of record NC_142011.1, read on the forward strand.
GGATCTTCCTTCCTCCAATCTTTACTCTGATTTTTGATCCATCAAGTTCCATCTTCTTCATAATCACTTTGGCAAAGAGGTTGAAAAAGAAAGATGAAAGAGAACAATGACAGCTGCACTCCTTTCTCTATTTTGAACCAATAACTGTCTCCATGTAGTGATTGCACAGTGGATTCATGATTTGCAACTGCAACTGTACCAACTTGATTGGATGTGTTGACACCCCTAGATCTTCCAGAGCTGTCCATGGCCAACCCAAGTATTTTTATTCCTCACTTTAACTTCACTAACAACCCAACTTGTCAGAAAGCCGATACTATCCTTGGCTCATAAATTATCATTTAAAGCTATTAAAAATATAGTTTCCAGGAGGGAGGGGAAGAAGTACTGATTCACATGGAATCTCAACACTGATCTGGTTGGAGATGATAGGAGTTAATATCTAACATAACTAGTTCAAGTAGGCTGGCTTAACAATTTGTAACAAAATAAATGATGGCTTTAAAAAGTTTAAATTTATAATTCTGAATCTGACAGGGAAAGATAAGCATATCTAATGGTAGAAATGTAGAGAAGAGAAAGTTGGCAATAAATGCACACTTGCATTTTTGCAGGTATCTTAAGAGCTATTAAATAGAAGGGAGAAATATAAAATGACCATCTCTTCCTTTGCTTGGAGGATTCCAGGCAGAGACTAAGCAACCACTCACTGTTGCAAATCTGGATCTTTGTGCCATTGATTTTGCTTGTAGATTTTTAACAAACCACTTGTGGAAACAAAGTGCTGGGCTAGACTGAACTTTCTTCTGATACATTAAGATACAGGTAATTCATATGTAATGGAAGATAACAATTTTTCCCACATGTTTTAAGACAGCATACATGTCTGATAGTGGTAGGAAACGTGTCCATACCAGAGGGGTTACATTCAAAGAGATCAACATGGGTGTAGCTCCACTACTATTAATGTCTCACACACCTAAGTCAGTAAATCTAATGTGCTGACAGCAGGTTAGAGATGAGAAGTAAATGGTAGAGTACTTTTTGCCTGGCCTTCTTAATAACAGATCAGGAGTAGCATAGCTAGCTCAATAATCAGATAGGAGCAAAATTAAAAAAAAAAAAATCTGTCAACCCCCAAGTCTCCCAATGAGGCCTGTGCAGAGTAATGTGCTACTTTGTACACAACAAGTAATAATTGGAATAATAATGTTATTTATAACTGTAAAGTTATTTATAAAGAGGCCCTTGCAGTTATGAAATAGTCTACACTTTGTAAAAAAAAACACCTCTTTTGAATGTCCTCCTAGTTGCAAAGGCCTTCTTATGGAAGCAGCGGGGGGGGGGATGATTTATCCCCCCCCCACCTAATTGTGGGACTTCTTTTTTTCTTTTAGTAGAATTGCCATCTGTCTGCTTTTAGTAAGAAGGCCAAGACACATCTTTTAAAATTAACCTTTAAAAGTGTTATAGTAGACTCAGTGTAGAATTTAACAGATTGTAATGGTATTTTATGATCTGATTATTGTTTTGTTGTTTAAATATCGTACAACATCTTGACAGCTAGAATAGCTTCTGGTTTTCTGTATAATACTTTTGAAGCTTCTCTGCTGCCCCTTGTTAATGTTTTTCTCAGTACTGCATTGTTTTTAATAAGTATATGAACTTAGGTGGAAGCATCTTAGTACAGAATCATAGAATTATCTTTCAAAAAAGTGTTTTTTAAACAAGAAGAAACCTGTTGTTTGACATCTTTCAAACTCTAAATCACAGAGAACACGCCTAACTATATTTGATTTCTAGAAATGCTTGTGATGTAATTGCAAAGTACTATTTTTTTCAAGAGTTTCTAAAACACTAATTATAAACTCACCCACATATTTTACTGCAAAAACTCTATTTTGACATATTTTTGTATTGAGCATAAAAAGGACTTTTAACAGCAAAGTGACATAATCCAGTATTACTTACAAACTTGTATTTATACGTTTCACTCTGGAATTAGAAACTAACCTTCATTGGCTGTGAAATGACAGCATTAAGAATATCTGAGATGATTGTTAAGGCAATGTTCTCTGTGTTATTATGAATACTTCATGAGGCTTAAAATTAACAAAAGTGATGTCATGATAGCTGTCTTCCAAAACTTGAAGGGTTGTGTCACAGGGAAGAAAGGGTTGATTTATTATCCAAAGCACCTGAGGGCAGAACAAGCCGAAATGGGTGGAAGATCTTCAGAAGACCCAAAACTGGAGTTAAGAAGAAATTTCTTATCAATGAGAACAATTAGTCAATCAAATAACTTGCCTGCTGGAGTTGTGGATGCTCCATTGCTGGAGGTTCTTAAGAAAAGATTGGACAGCCATGGAATAAGGACTCCTGCCTTAGGCAGAGGGCTGGACTAAAAAACCTCCAAGGTCCCTTCCTATGAATCCATTTCTAAGATAGTTTAGGGAGGATCAAGTGTGTCAGGTGAAGAAAATATAGAACTGAGCTGGCTAGAATGAATAACAAAAGATTTTGACAACTGGGGGCTCAAATTATTCTTCTAAAGGAACATTTCTATTTAGGAGATAATAGGGAAAACCCAATATTCTTATGGATTACACAACTGCCTTTTAAAAATAAGATTGTAGTGAAGTTGGACTTCAACTTTTATGAATTGTTTTTCTGTGAAAGAGGCTGTTCAAGTTAGTTCTTCTGATGGTTTTGAACATTTTTATCTAGTGGTAACGGCACTAAGCAAGAAACCAAGAGGTTGTGAGTTTTAGACCCACTTTAGGCATGAAAGCCATGGGTGACACTCAGTCCAACCTACCTCATAGGGTTGTTGTTGTGTCGAAAATAGGAGGAGGAAGGAGCTGTATGTTCTCTGCCTTGAGTTATTTGTAAAAATAATAAAAGCAGGCTATAAATAAGGAAGTAAAAATCTTTAACATTTGGTTTGATGTTGACCTTCACACTACAAAGGGGCTTTGAGTCTGTGATCCATGACTGAATGTGGTCTTTGGAACTTTTCATATCATGGCTGTTGAAAACAAACAGAATTTTTCATCATTTTTAGAATACAACATCTTCAAGACAAGCCCTAGCATAAGCTTATCATATCATATCACATCAAAACGAAACAAGAAATGAAACGACAAAATTTTCCTGCTGCCTTTCACCTTTCACCCTTTCTTCCTGACTGTTATCTATAGTCCTTGGTTTCCCAAAACTGCTACTCTGTTCTACATGGTAGCTCTATGCCTCTGGATAAATTGAAAAAGAGGACATGCATACTCTTTAGAGATCTTTAAGCTGACATTTGTATTTGGCCATGAAACTTTAATTACATTTAATGTGTGAAAAAAAAAATCAAAAGCAATTTATTTTCCTTAGACTGACTGAGAATGTATTTCTGGAAATACCAGAAGTGATCAAACGGCCCATTTTTTGGCCTCCAAAGGCTGCAGAGGCTTCCCTTGAGCTTCTGGGAGGCCTAAAAGGGGTTCAAACAAGCCGAAAATCAGCTGGGAGCAGTGCAGGTAAGGAGGCGACGATGAGGGATTGTGTACACATGCGCAGGGGGTGAGGGGGCTGCATGCATTGCCTTCTTGGTGCTAGCATGCGAGTGTGCTCATGCACACAATTTTTGGCACACGAGCTGAAAAGGGTTAGCCACCACTGGTCTAGACACTTGGCTACTACAGTATTGGAGGACAAGTCTGGAAAAAGTCATAACTCTCTCCTTTTAGGATAGATTTTCAATTTAATAACTGAACCTTAAGTGTTAGGCTGAGATTTGTGCTATAGATTATGAACACTAATATTGTGAACACCAAAATACAAAGAGATGCATTTACCTTTTATTCTGATAATGATGCATTAATATGTCTCTGGAAGAAAAGAAAAGAAAAGGGAAGGAAAGAAGTTATTTGCAGTGATTAATTCTGATGAACAAATCTACACGAAGCTTTTATCGATGGTAATAGGCTGATTTCAGTCTGATTTCAAAAATGTTGCCAGATTTTAGAAACATTCTTATCCAACTGATCTTTTCCATAGACTCAACAATAGTATTAGAATTAGCATCTCTGCTACAGACAGCTTTTTGTCTCAAATAATGCAGGCCATGATATGCTTAGAAGCTCTAAGCCACAGGGCCTACATTTCATTGCCACTTGTTGCTTAATTTGCCACCTTACACAATTGCTTATCTAGCAACCACCAACTAGGCTAAAAAACACCCAAATGACTTGCAGAAATGGCCAATTATTATTACACAATTACCCACTTTTCATCTGCAATTGCTATAATTATTCAAACGCAAAATCTAACCACTTATACTACAAATACCCTTTTGTACATACAATTTGTATGCTGGTACATTAGAAAAAAGAAAGAAAAAAAGTGTCTAGCGTGGCAAAGAGCCTGAAAGCACAGAGAGCAGTAGGGGTTGGTAAGTAAACAATCTGAAAAATTCTGATCTGTGTGAAGTCATTTCTTTGCTGTAGGTCAGAAATAACTTGAGAATATTAATTATAGGTATTTATCATAGTTTATACAGTTCTTTTGTGGGGTCTTGTCAGTGATCAAAGTTGCTATTTGAATGCCTATCATCAAATGGCCTAACAATGGTGGGGATAGTTTATTTGCTAAATCTAATATGCCATTAAATTGACTCATTTCCGTCTATTCTCAGTCATTAGCATCCTGATAAAAGAGACAGTTCTATTGGAACAAACTTCATTTGTTGCAGTCCAGTGTGCTAATTAAATACTTCTCAATTTACGGTTTGGATTATCTTATTTCTACACCCATGAGAGGTGGCCTGTCTAAAACTGGGCAGATCTAGGGGAATGTGAAAGGAAATGGTCCATGGAGTATAATTTTAAAATGCAACAAAATATTGAAATATTGATATAAATTTCTGAAGCCATGAATTAATATGTTTGCCTTGTTAGTCAGACTTGCACCTTCTGTGAAAACTGGAGGTAAAGATTTAAAGGCTCAAACCACATAAAACAAAGAAAAACATAATAGGAAAGTCCCATCTGAAACAGGCAAGTGCTAACTCCAATTATTTGCACAAAATGGAAATGATGACAAATACTTCTCTTTCGTCTCTTTCCTATTTCTGAACTTTTATTCAATAATAGGGACAAAACCAGGGGTTAGAAGAAATTACTGACCTAATCCTGTAAGGAAGACAGGAAGGAAACATTCTGGTGTTCCTTACGGAAACTGCTTCTCCATTAATCTTTATTACATTCTTGGCAGGACTAGACTTCCTGTCTCAGGAACCTCTCTGGAGTTTTTTTCTCCTCCTTTGCTGGTACTTTGCTTGTGTGGAGTGACCATTCAAAGTTAACAATGACACTGAAAAAAATGACTTATGACCATTTTTCACATTTATGATTGTTGCAGCATCTCCACAGTCATGAGAGGCCAGGCCAGGAGATGCGTGTCTCGATGTGAGTGATATTGAGTTGGCCATGTCTACCAACTAAGCCATGCCCACAGAACCGGTTGTTAAAAAAATTGAATCCCACCCCTGGACAAAACACTGTAGTAGAAAAGTAACCAGGAATTAGATCAATGACAGATTAAGAGATTCATGACCAGGGATCAATTTTGATCTTTTAAAAAAGCTATTAAAGAAGAGGGGGAGAAGAAAAACCCCATTATTCTAACTGTACTAATGAAACAAAGTTATGTTTAAATAAAATGGCTTCTGCTATCATGTAGGCTTCGAATCGCAGATTATTTTGCTATCTAGTAACTTCTATATAAAAACTATAAATTTGTCTTTTGGTGATTTCTGTTATGGAATATTTTCGCTTTCATTCCCAAAATATTCCGGTGCTATAGGTGATTGAAATATACTGTGGTCACCATAGCATTTTTGATGTGTTGCCACACTGCATAATACGTTCATGAAAAATTAATTAGTTATTCAATAATAATAGCAATAGCAATAACAATAATAATGTATTAAATTTCTATGCTGCTCAATCCCCAATGATACTGGGCAGTTATATCAGACTGAAATAGCAGTGTATCAGGATAAGCTTCCCATAGGAGCTCTGTGGCGCAGTGGTTAGAGTGCAGTACTGCAAGCTACTTCTGCAGCCAGCTGCCTACAATTTGGCAGTTCAAATACCACCAGGCTCAGGATTGACTCAGCCTTCCATCCTTCCGAGATGGGTAAAATGAGGACCCAAATTGTGTTGGGGGCAATATGCTGACTCTGTAAACTGCTTAGAGAGGGCTGTAAGCACTATAAAGCGATAAAGTGCTGTTATATATAAAGTGCTGTTGCTATAATCTTTACTGAGATGAAATAAAACATTACATTTAACCAACAGGAGCCTTGAGAAAAAATCTCTGGGTCATTCCAATAGGAATCTCATTTCGGGAATTTCGCATCCCCCCCCTTTTTTTTTTACATTTTACATGCCTATTTTACATGCTAGTCCTCAAGGTTGTAACTGTACTGAAATCATTCCAAATAATTTTATGTATGTATGTGTATATGCCACTTTGAGTCAATTTTGACTCCTAGTGACCACCTGGACAAGTCCATATATTTTTCTTTGCAAAAAAATTTTTTTTGGGGGAAGTAGCTTGCCATTGCCTCCTTTGTAGGGTTGGGAGAAAGTGACTGGCCCAAGGTCATTCAGCTGACTTTGTGTCTAAGGTGGGACTAGAAATCAAGGTCTCCCAGTTTCTAGCCTGAGGTGTTTAACCATTACACCAAACTGGCTCTTCCTCTGAAATGCTACATATCTTTAAAATGAGCCATAGGTTTTTTTCCTCAATTGCCAATTCTTAAACCAAAAATCTTTCTTGTGCCTGAAAAGAAAAACAAAACAAAACATGTATGTGCAGGATTGGGCAATTCAGATGTATTGTATACTTTTGCATAATGAAGAACTAGATCCTAGAATTCAAAGCAGGTCCTAAGTTCAAGCTAAAACTAATAATAATAATAATAATAATAATAATAATAATAATAATAATAATAATAATAATAATAATAACCCTCTCCCAATTCCATTATTTTAAAAAAAACCTTTTAATTAATTCTCAAGAATTAATTTAGCAAAAGAACATTTTCCTGGACTTCTAACTTTTTTCTGGGGTGGGCAAATGGAATAACTTAGAAACCCTATTCAATGACCAATGAAACCATGAAGGGTTTTTCACTAGGACACCAAGAAATCTATTGAATTTGTCAGCCTCCTTCTTTTCATTTCTTTATCAAGCTGATATACTTCTGAATTGTTAAAAAACAGCTACTCAAAGGAGGATTTAACCGATTCTCATGGTGCTTCGGGTATGAGGGAGATATATTTAGGTCTGGACTATGTAGGGGCCATAACACGGCTAGACCTGGGTGACCTTTATTCTCTCTTTGGTTCAAAAAGAGGCGGCTGGAATGCAATTAAAATGCAGTGTTACTTTGCAGTAAAACCTTAGCAACCCAATCAGTTATTGTCGTCTCCCTTTTTTTTCCAGCTTTGTGTGAGCTTCCCTGCTTTAGTCTCCTTCCTTCAATGGTCTCCTTTCAATTCTCATCAGTTCTAAAACAAAAAAATCTTGTCACATCATTTGGTTTAATACTGGAGACATACTCAATTCTTAATCTCCCTCAACCTCCACACAATCTTGTTGAAAACTCAAATTCATAATTTTCACATATTGCTCAACTAAGCAAAATGGGTCCTTTCCCCCCTCCCCTTTCATAAAATCAAATATCCTTCTTTTTGTAATATAATACATGATACATATTGATTAATATGTCTTGTGAGTGAGGTGTGCGTTTGAGAGACTCATTTTTAAATGTCAAGTCTGAAATCAAACTGTAAATAATTATTTTGTTAAAAATTACTCTTTTGTGTAGGTGGCAGGATTCATATGTGTTGAAACAAAGGGTTGATTAAAATCTAAAAACAAATTTACATTTGTAGGGAGTTGCAATGCTGTTGTTTTCAATTTGTTATATGCCTTTACCTGGCATGCTATTTCACCCTTCATGACACACGTCAATACCTCCTTTATGTCTGGCTATTACCACTCATTTAAAAATCTATTTTACATGATTCTTTCAGCCAAAAATGGACTGTAATGACATAGAATACAGAATGTGCTTCATAAATTCTCTTGGAATCAATACTTTGGCTGGAAATTTGTCAGTCTCTCCAAGTCATGCATCATTAAACTTTACTGTTATTACAATGGACTGTGCATCAGAGTTCAGTACAAAGTGCCCCTTGGCCAAACATGTTTTTTTTTCCCAAGCAAGAAAAAGGACAGATGACCTAAATGCTTTTACCAACAGGCCATTCCAAGAATTGTCCAATTATTCAATATAAATGGTAGAAATATCTCCAACAGATGAAAATTCACACATCCATGGTAGAACTATTTGGAGATTTCTGCTGAAATCTCCTCTGCAGAAGGTTGAATCTTTGGCAATAGTGGGAGGCTAATTACGAAAGATGGACATAAATCGTTATAACACATAAAAAATAAGAATCAAGCAGTTAGAAGAGATGGGAATTATTTAAACTTTACTATTATTTCACCATTCCCATAAAACAAACTTTCTTAAGAGCTGCAATTGAGGAAAAAAATAATCTTGCTTCTCTTGGGTGGCTTATTATAAACAAGAGCAGGGAAGAGCAACGATAGCCCTTTTATGACCTGTGGACTTCATCTCCCAGAATTCCTGAGCCATCTCAGAAATTCTGGGAAATGAAATCCACAGGTCATAAAGGGGCCACCCGTATTCACTGATTATTGCCGATTCATTATTCCTCTATCAGTTACTTCAGGTTGCAGTGCTGGAGGACAAAAGCACATGTGGAAACTTGCCTACTTTTCAGTTCTGTCTTTTTTGACGGTCTAACTAGTTAATGAAAATGGAATAAAGAAGGAGACAATTTATCGTTTGCCTGGAGAAACAGACAAAACTTTGTTGTGTCTTTTAATCTTCAATCAACAGCTGAGTTAGGAACTTCAAAAATCATCCTGACTCCTGAAAAAAACAGTAATTATGAGTCTTCATTATTTATTTGTTTGTTTGTTTATATTTTACCTGCGTTCATTATTTTGATAAATAAATAAGTGAACATGCCTGATACAACTTACTCTTTGTTAAGTTGGGGAATAATGGAGACCAGACATCTGACCAGTGACTTCAACTCTTTAATAATCGTAAATAGAACAGAACAGAGCAAGGCTATGGGCAACAGCAACCCTTTTATAGGGTTATCTGCTACCTTATTAACCAATGACATGTGCAACAAGTTCAAACTTATAACCAATTAGAAGTGTCAAAATAGTGGCCAATCAGGGACTACTTATGGACCAATCCCTAGTTGTTGTATAAGGGCCAATCAGGTGTGCAGGTTTCCAAACCCTGATTTGCATTTATGCTAGTAACTTTTATTGATTCACAACACCCTCCCCTTGGGTTCCGTTTGAGGGAGCTGTAATAAAATCCTCAAGATAGACAGGCCGTTTGGTCTGTCTGGATGATTTCCGTGGCTCCACCGGTTTTGGTCTAAGGTCCGGTTCCGGTGGAGCGTTTGGATGATCTTTATTAAATTCAGTTTCGCTGCACGGTGATTCCGTGCTGCTTCCACTGTGGTTGTCTCTGCTACTCCATGTTTCTTCGGGGTTTTGCAGTTCAGTTTCCCCCGTATTAAAGTTCCCTGAAAAATTCAACTCCCTCCCCGCTTCACGTTCTGGTGTTTTGCTGGGCCGTAGGGTTTCCGTTGGCCTGCTATTTGTCATATCAAAGTCAATGTCCTCGATATTTCCTCCCCCTTGAGTTGGTGAACCCGGGGAGTCATGGGTGCTGGGTGGTAATCTCGATCGGAGTTGGTCTATGTGGCGTTTCCACACCCTCCCATCGTCCGTTAGCAGGCGGTAAGATCTAGGCCCGGTAAGGTGGGTAACGGTTGCGGGTATCCATAACAGGTCGCCGGAAAAGTTTTTGGCAAAGATTAAATCGCCTACCTTAAATTCCCGGCATTTGCTGCTGGAGCCGAAGGGCTTTTCCGGTGCGAATGCGGGGTGGAGCCAGTCAAGGTGCGATCGTAGTTTCCACCCCATAAGAAGCTCAGCGGGCGTTTTGTTGGTCACACTGTGGGGTGTGATGTGTTGCAACAAGAGAATTCGATTGATTTTCTCGTCGATGTTGCCAAATTCCATTTTGTGAAGGGTCTTTTTTACAAATTGTACCATGCGTTCTGCACGTCCATTCGCCGCAGGGTGCGTGGGCGAGGTTAGTGCATGGCGGATGCCCCGATCAGCAAGATATTGTTCAAAGGGTAATGCAGTAAACTGTGGACCGTTGTCCGAGACCAACACGTCCGGAAACCCGTGTGTGGCAAATAGTCTGTTTAATTTATTGATAACTGAGTCCGTTGTAGTTGTGTTCATTCGATGGATCTCGAGCCAGTTTGAATAGGCGTCGACAGTAATAAGGAAAGTGTGTCCTTTGGTAGGCCCCGCAAAGTCAATATGAATACGGGACCAAGGTCCCCTCCGAGTTTCCCATTCGGTTGGGCTTGCTTTAGGCGGGGTGTTGCTGACGTCCTGGCAACGTTGACCAGTAGCGACCCAGGCCTCGATTCTTTTGTCGATTCCCGGCCACCAAGCGTAGCTGCGTGCGAGTGCTTTCATCCGCACGATACCGGATGTCCTTCATGCAATACCGCTAAAACAGTTTGTTGCAATTTGCCAGGGATTACGACTCGATCGCCCCACAAGATACAGCCTTTTTGGGAAAACAGTTCGGTTTGGCGGGCTTTGAAAGGCGCCCATTCCGGTGCTATTTGGTCCGTCGGCCACACCCGTTCAACCCAGCGTAGGATGTGTTGCAGAACTGGGTCACGTTTCGTTTCAAAGGCAATGTCTCTAGCCGTCAAGGGTGGTGCATGTAGAGCTTCGATCTGTAGTGTTGAGATGGTTGGGGCTGGATCTACAACAGAGTCTAGGAGCGGTGTTCTGCTCAATGCATCAGCGTGGAGAATTGATTTCCCCGGGCGATGTTGCAAGGTGTAGTTGTAGGCCGCCAAGAATTCAGACCAACGGGTCATTCTGGGGGACAATATATATGGGGTTGGTTTATTACCCGCAATGATCCCCAGTAGCGGTTTATGATCAGTAATTATCATAAACGCACGGCCATAAACATATTCATGAAATCTTTTAACTGCAGCCACAATAGCTAAAGCTTCTTTGTCCAGCTGACTATAATTTCTTTCAGCTTTAGCTAAGGTTCGCGAAAAAAACGCGATGGGGGCTTCCGCTCCATTTGGTAATACGTGGGCCAGAATTGCCCCAACCCCAAAAGGTGATGCGTCACACGTGATAGTGAGCGGAAGAGTCTCGTTGTACTGCATAAGTACAGAATCAGAAGTTAGCAATTTCTTTACTTGTTGGAAAGCATATTGTTCCCGTTGTCCCCAAACCCATGTTGCTTTTTTGTCTAATAGTCTATGCAATGGTTCTGCTACCGTTGCTTTGTGGGGTAAAAAAACATTATAGAAATTGATAAGTCCAAGGAACGCCTGTAGGTCTGCCTTGTTCCTTGGAGTGGGGGCCTTTTTAATCGCCCTTAATTTGTCTTCGGTGGGATGGATTCCTTGGCTGTCCAGGAGGTATCCCAAAAATTCTACTTTTTCGGTACATAACTGGCATTTATCTTTTTAACTCTGAGGCTCATGCGTTTTGGAATCTTCGTAAAACCTCTCTGAGTCGCTTTTTCTAGGATGTCTTTGTTAGGGGCGGCGATGAGTACATCGTCGAAATATGGTACGACCCTCTGATCCCTTGTAACAACCTTTCCATTAAGCTCTGAAAGATTCCGGGGCAACGCTTACCCCGAACTGGAGCCAGTTGCATTTAAATGCGCCCTATGCGTTACGATAGTTTGCGCCTCTGCCGTGGTTGGATCTTCAGGCAATTGCTGATACGCCTGGGCTAGATCTAGTTTAACAAAACTTTCCCGCCACCCAGGGAATGGAGCAAGTGTTGCACTACCGGCACTGGATATGCACTTTGCTGTAGTGCGTGGTTTAAGGTGGCCCGGTAGTCTCCGCAAATTCTTAGTGACCCATCAGGCTTGATAGGCGTCACTATAGGGGTTTCCCAGCAGGCGTGGTTGGTGGGTTCCAGCACGCCCTGCGCTATTAGCTTATCGAGTTGTTCGTCGATTTTAGGCTTCAAGGCGAATGGCACCCGACGCGGCTTAAGGCGGATGGGTGCTATCTCAGGGTTCAAGTTAAACGAGATCGGGGTCCCCTTGTACTTGCCTAGTCCGTTCGCGAAAACGTCTTGGAATTCTTGCACGAGTGCCTCCTCCAAATCGCTGCTCTCGGCCGGTGGACTCCGGCCACAGTGATTCCGAGCGGCCTGAACCATTGAAGGCCTAAAAGACTAGGCCTGTCGCGGTCCACGACAGTCAGTGGTAGAGCGACGGCACGGTCCTTGAAAGAGATCTGGAATCTGCGGGACCCGACGACGGGAATTCGGTTGCCCTGATAGTCTTTGAGTATAACCCTTTGAGGGTTAAGGTCTTGGCGGCGAATCGCTGGAATGAGCTGTTGGAGCGTTTTCTACGACACCATCGAGAGGGAAGATCCCGAGTCTACCTCCATCACGCAAGGTTTGTTTTCGATGGCGACCTTTACTCGGATTTTCCTGGCATCAAGGGATGTAGCGTGGCCTATGGTGATTGTTTGGTGGGTCTCTTCCCGCCTGGTTTCTTCACGCCTGGTGGAAGTGGTGGACGGCTTGTTTCTGTAGGAGTGGTTTCCCCATTGGTGGTTCAGTTTTTCTCGGTGTGTGCCGAAGAATCCTGAAGATTGGCATTCGGCCTGTCGGGGTTTGGAGTTTTGTTTGCTTCTGCAAACCTTTGCGATGTGACCTCGTCTCCCACAATTGCGGCAGAGTGCGTCGAGGAATTTGCAGCTGGATCGTGGGTGATTCACCCCACATCCTGCACACGGTCGGGATAAGGGTTGTGTGAACGGGTCTCGTTCCGTTCGGAGTCGGTTGACCTCTTCCTCATCGCTTTCTGATGGGGATTCTAGGTCTTCGTGGTGAGTCGATACCGGGTGTCTCTCTGAGCGAGGCGAGGTATCATTGGCGAGTTGACGTAGCGGTGCGTTGGTGCGGCGCATTCGGCCTGCCGACTTCTTGGTCGCCTCCACTGCCGAGGCTTCTTTAAGGGCATCGGTGAGGCTGATGTCCCCCTTAGCCATAATTTTGCTCTGGATCGTGCCGTCTTCTAGGCCCAGAACCAGGCGGTCCCGGAGGGCTTCTTCTAAGTCGGCGAATCCACAGAGGCCTCCAAGATTGCGGAGGTCCGTGATGTAATTGGCAAGGCTTTCGCCCTTCCGTTGGTCCCTCTGGTAATATTTGTGTCTTCTGACTAAGGTTGGCACGGTGGGCGCGTAGTGAGCCCGTAGTAAAGGCTCGAGGACGTCCCAGTCCATCTCTTTTACCTCAGCTGGCTTGGCAAGTGATTTTGCCATTTTAAACATGGTAGGCCCGGAGTGAGTTAGAAAGATAGCTCTTTTTTTGCCAGTTGTTGCATCTTTCAAATTGTTGGTCTCCAGAAACATCTGGAACCGATCCATGTATGACTCCCAGTCTTCGGTTTCTGGGTTGAATGGAGCGGGTGGTACGGCACCGCTGGCCATGTTGCCGTTGATGGTGCGTGTTCGACCACGTGCTCTGTTGGTTGCTCTGTAACTCAGTCAGCTCTTCGGTCTCCGGATCCCACCCTCGTCGCCAGTGTTAAGTTGGGGAATAATGGAGACCAGACATCTGACCAGTGACTTCAACTCTTTAATAATCGTAAATAGAACAGAACAGAGCAAGGCTATGGGCAACAGCAACCCTTTTATAGGGTTATCTGCTACCTTATTAACCAATGACATGTGCAACAAGTTCAAACTTATAACCAATGAGAAGTGTCAAAATAGTGGCCAATCAGGGACTACTTATGGACCAATCCCTAGTTGTTGTATAAGGGCCAATCAGGTGTGCAGGTTTCCAAACCCTGATTTGCATTTATGCTAGTAACTTTTATTGATTCACAACACTCTTCCTATTTTTCCCAAAACAACAACCCTGGGAGGCAGGTTGGGCTGAGAAAGATTAAATGGTCGAAACTCACCCAGATGGCTTTCATACCTAAAGCTGGACTAGAACTCTGGTCTCTCAGCTTCTAAACTGAGGGCCTTAACCACTAGGCCATGCTGCTTCATGAGAATTCCTCACTGTCATGTTTGCATTAGTTTCTGCTTTGATGGGAAGTATTTATAAAAGGTGTTTTCTCAAGGAGATTCTTCTTTATTTATGGAAAAGTGATAGCTAATTAAAGATTCATCTTAGACTACAGATGGTCCTCAACTTACGACCACAACGGACTCCAAAATTTTTGTTGTTAAGCGAGACAGTTATTAAATGCATTTCTTCCCCCTTTTGCTTGCCAGTTGTTATCTGAATCTCTGCCATTGTTAAAAAATTGGTAAATTCTTTCTAGTACCCATATGCCACCCTTTTATTATTATTTTTTGTTGTTGTGCCTTTTGTTTCTCAGCTCTTTCATAGTTAAGTTCTTTCCAGGATCTGCAAAGCTTTGGAAACAGCTGCCTAGTATTCTACAAGCAACTAGCTATTTTAATATTTCTTATGAAGAGTTTGGGGGAAAAATAGTTCCCAAAACAGAAGAAGCTGCTCATGGCCTGCATAAAAATATAAATATAATCCTTAGCTAGGAAGAAAACATGTACATTTTTAATTGTTTTAATGTATTTTTATTTGATTTATTCTGTTGGTTATTTTGTTGCGATAAGAGACCGCATGGATTTTAATTAGTTTTGTCATTTTAGTTATTAACTGTTTTTTATTAGATCATTGCACTTTTGCAACTCTCATATATTACTGTTTATAATTATTGCCTGTCTTCCATATTCTTATATTTTAATTGCCTTTGAACTGATCATTATTGCTTATTGAAAGTTGAACTATAAATCCTCATTATTAATTAATTAATTAATTTCAATGGCTATGATCGGAGTATGTCTGGATCCAATCTGTTCCTAAAACAGTAACCATGTATGCATTGCTTATTTTTCTAAAATTATCCTGCAAAACATCATTGTAAAACAATATAATATAATCAGTAAAGTGGAAACAGAAGTATTTTCTAAGTGTAATAATAAAATATAATACCAAATATAATTCAAAGCTAAAACAAAGCTAGTAGAATCAAGAGTGAAATATTAAACTACCCACAATTTAAAAAGACCCTATATGTTGCACTTTTTAGCCCTATCAAAATAAGATGTCTTCAGTTTCTAATGACAGATCCACCAAAGGACCCGATTAATTTCATTAAGGAAAACATTCCAGAATCTTTATCCATTTCTTTGGTGTTCCTTTTCCCTCTTCCACTGATTTATATATACAAATTACCCAAATCTCAAAGATCATAAAGATGACAAATAAAAAATAGTCCAAAATATGATTCATATAAACAGTAAGTAAGTATTCAACATCCTATGAGTTGGAATTGAAGGCGGATGAAAAATGAATATAAACTGACATTTTGCAAGTGCAACCTAAATGTGTAATGGTAGGAGAGTCTCTTAATTTAACCATGATTGTTGGTTAGTTGGCTCAGCAACATCTGTTCTAGTTATCAGGACACAGGAAAAATGGTCAGGATTATGCTACACAGGTGCAAACAAATACTGTAAATGATTAACTTTATGCAGCACACCTGTTCCCAAGAGGTTTTCTAGGATCTGTGGAACAGAGATGTCTATCTTTTGTTGCAGTTTGATTTATCCATAGTTTGTACAAAGGCCACAGTTAAACTGCATCATTTTCTAGTTCCTAGGCAAGTCTAATCCAGATTAAAACCAAAAATACTCTCAGTAAAACCATAGATTTGTATTTTGCTTTTAAGTCTCTGAAAAGGATATAAAAGAAGAATCACCTATTTCCAAGCAGACAACAGGGCTAAAAATGTTCTTCGACTTCTTCTTGCCCAATGGCAAATATATTTTGAATAAGAATTTTTTAAAAAATGATATAGAAGAAAGATCTCTGAGTAACCTATGGGAAAGGTTTCAATTCAGGGATGGAAGCCATTCATCTACTGGCTATGCCATAAAGTGGCCAAATTAGTGCCATCTTCTCATTTTCAGAATGACAAATAAGTAAGGACTAAATCTGAATTATAGGATATGCATTTCAAAAGTGTACAATCCCTCCCCCTAATCATACATAGCACATAGTTTTTTTATGTGGGTGGGTGGGTGTAGACGTAATTAAATTAAATGAGAGAAAGTTACTTGACATAATATTTTATACATCAAATGCCTCCTTAATTGACCAAGTTTATTTCCCAAAAGACAGAGGATACTGCTGAAGTAATATGGTGTTAGAAATTTTGACGTGAAGCAGACTTTTCAAAAAGGTACCATTTATCTTTTATCAATAACCTTACATTTTTCCTTACATATCTTTCAAAAATCCTGGAACACTTTAGAATCGGAAAAGAGGTTGTTGTTTTTTTTTTAAAAAAAAAAATAGAACAGATCTAGGAAACTACAGACCAATCAGCCAAACATCAGTACCTGGGAAGATACTGGAAAAAAAACAACAACTGATCAGTAGACATCTAGGAACAAATAAAGTTATAACTAAAAGTCAGCACAGGTTTATTAAAAACAGATCCTATCAAGCCAATCTTATTTCATTCTCTGATAAAATAACTAAATTAGTAGACCAGCAAAATTCTGTGGACATAGCATATTTAGACTTCAGCAAGGCATTTGACAAAGTAGATCATAACCTACTTTTTGGTAAGCTAGAAAAATGGGGATAGACAGCATCATCACCAGATAGATTTGTAACTGACAAATCATACTCAATGGTAGTCCTTAATGGTACTACATCTACATGGAGAGAAGTAAGCAGTGGGGTAGCACAAGATTCCATCTTAGGCCTAGGACTCTTCAATATCTTCATAAATGTCTTAGATGAGGGAATAGAAGGGGAACTCCTCATGCTTGCAGATGGCATTAAGCTGACAGGAACAGCCAACACTCCAGAAGACAAACTCAGGATCCAGAAAGATCTTGATAGACTTGAACTATCCAACAAAATGAAATTTAATGTGGAGAAAAGCAAGGTTGTACATTTAGGCAGGAAAAACCAAAGGTACAGCTTACAGGGTTTTGGCCCTAAGATTAGCCATTTTGGTAACTACAGCAGGAAGTTGTCATGAAGGCAATATCTTTATGACATCAACTTCATGTCTTCTTCTGCCTACTGCAGGGTGCATTCAAATGTAACTAGTTTAGTTCAAAAGCAGCATTTTCCTTCTCTTTCAATATAAATCTTGTTATAGAGATCATCTTGCATGATTCAGACAAGGTCTGAGAACTAACCAGCTTCTATTGGTTATTTGAGATAGTTCTGGAGATACCCAGTGGTGGTATTCTACCAGGTCGGCCTGGTTCTGCTGAGCCAGTAGAGCAGCGGAGACCAAACCGGTTCTCAATGCCGCTCTGCTGTTGGGCCCACCCGCCTGGGCTCCCATACTCACCTTTATCCTCTGCTTTTGAAGCGTAGCTGCTTTGCGCGGCACAGCAGAGTGCTGTGCAGCAGCTGCTGAAGCAACCGGGAGAGTGTAGGCTTGCAGGAGGTGAGTTGGAACGCCTCTGTGCCTGCGCAAATGCCTCTGCACCTGCGCAAAGTGTGCATTTGGCATGCGCACGCACCCATCAAGCTACGCCCACCGAATCAGTGATAAATTTTGAATCCCACCACTGGATATACCCCTCTCTTCCAATTGCCCATTATGTCCCTCCATGGCTGCTTTGGCTCGGGCTTCAGGAATGACTGTACACTTTACCTCCAGAGAAGCAGTCTCCTAATGATTCCTTTTTAAACCTTCTTCAACAAGGAAATTCTTTCACATTCACTTTAGTCCTAATTAGGTATATACAAGTTTGCCTACCTATACTGTGATCATACAGCCTGGAGCAAATTTCTATTGCTGAAGTCCACCATCCAGTGCATTCAAAGGCACTGACTCTCAAGGAAGCATGTATTTGCAACATTATAATTTAAATGCCAAAACTACTGCATCAGTTAGCAGAGATGAAATAGATGAATTCATTTTCCCTGTATTTTTTTTTCCAGTAGCTACAATCAAGACCATTTGGATACTGTCCCTTTCAGAAAACTCCTGACAAATTCAGAATAAATATACTTGTTTCCAGTACTCACTTTAGCAGAGTCTAGATGATTGTAAATATCAGGGCTTAACTCCAAATAATGTAGTAAGGCTCTAGAAAAAGATTTTGATCCTGTTCTTGCCACCACTTTTAGAAAGTGATTTTCCCATATGGAACAAAGGGTGTCAATCTTTAATCCTCCTGAAGGTGCTAAACATAGTTTACAAGCAAAAAGTCAAGATGTGGCACATTCAAAAGCGAGACACTCAGCTCTGGTTGGACTTCTTTTGGATGCAAGTTTAGGGATGCTCCTAAGTTATTTTGGAATACAATAAAGTTTGATTTGTGGCTAAAACAACTGTTCTAAGTAGATATTTGTCACAGCCTAGTCTATATTTAAGAGAGGTCATGGATGTTTATCCTGTTGCCTGTGTGACATTTGGTAGGACACCCAGGGAAACCCATCAATCACTTTCCTTCACTTGTTTTGCACTAAAACTGTAAAGAACGGCCCACTCTCCATCTGACTACTGAGGCAACATACCTTGAGGGTAATGCAAAGTATGCTGACATATTTTCCTGAGGTACTGGAAGAAAGGTCAGCAATGCAGATATGAGAAAAAGCTCTAGGGCTGATGCCTCATTGCAGATTTTAAGCAGGAAAGTTGTTCAATTGGTCAAGAATTGAGGACCAGTTAAAATCCATGTTCAATGTCAAATTAGCAAATTCAGTTCCCATGTTGCTTCTTAGGCCTTGTTAAGACTTCATTTTAATCTCTTTTCCCTGGGGTAAATCCAGACATATGGAGACTACAATTCTCTTGAGTTCCCACCATGCAGAAGAAAACTGCTTAATGCTTTTAACATTAGAAAGTTGAAATACAGTCAACTCTTTGGTTTTCAAATAATTCACCTGGATCCACACCTTTAAGAACAACAAGCTCTTCTTTATATTGTTTAATTTCTGTTGTAAAAAGGAAAGTTCAGATTTTTTAAAAATGTCAAAATTTTAAAGTGTAAGTGGCATAAAGTATATCTGACTTTTGTTACTCGTAATAAACAGTTAAACTGTTTTGTATTAGTAACATGCATGTTTTTACTTTTAATTATTTTATTCCTTTTGTGGATCATATCTGCCTTTTAAGGATCATAGACTTATAAGGCAATGCATGTAATAAAAGAAATACAGCAATAAAGTTGAAGAAGACAGCAATTCTCACTAACAGAGCAAAAATATAAGAAAAATTCAGAGCAGAGAATGCAGTAGAGAGGCCTGCAAAGAAACAGTGGAGTAAATTAGACTTCGTGTATCTGAGAAGCAAAAATCTAGATGATAACAAAGAGAATCTTCTAGATTTTTTTTCAACTCTGCTATAGTAGCCTCAACTAAACCACCAATGAAAATGACTTGCAAAATTCTGAATACTTAGTATATGCCAAGATGACCCTTCTCCCCATATGATTAAAGCCCTGTTCTTCATGTACATTGCACTTGCAATTGATGCAAAGGTGGGACAGGGTTTTTATCCCTTAGATACAGACTCCATCTTGAATTTTTTGGACAGTCCCTCTTCCCCAGATGCTTCTGTTTGTATTCCCTGATTAAATTCCTTTAGTAGAAAGTGAGAAGATTCTTTGTTGCTGACCTCAGATAGCAAGAGAATTGGTACATCCAGGTTTCCAATTATTTAAGGTCCAAAGCATTTAAACTTAATACAGTTAGGAACAAGGAAGCAATCCATATCAAGCAGCTTTTTTTAATTGCCTAATCACCAATGCAAAATATCACCTGCTAGTAGTAGAAAGGAGATTTTATTTTATTTATTACATTTATATGCCGCCCATCTCACTATCCAAGGTGACTCTAGGGGGATTACAAAATAGATTAGGAAATTTTGGACATTCTGCAGTGGCATCTAGTAGACACATATGTTGCCATTATGTGCCAACATTATTTATTTATTTAGAAAATGTATATGGCTGCCCAACTTATGCTGATCCACAGTACAGAAGTAAAAATGTCATAACGTTATTAGACTACTGGCACAATCCATGTCATTTGTGAGATGAAATCATGACACCCATGACACCTCTTCCTCCCTTGTCCCTTCCCTTTGAAGATCATTGTAATTCAGTTGGAGCAGCTTTTTCTGGCCTGCAAATTGCTGATCCTCAAATGCTGGAGATAAAGTTGGAATATTAGTTATATTGTGCCACATACCCTTCTAGATGTAAGGGTATGGGTACACATGTACGCACATACACACACACATATATGCACGCATGCATACATACACACATTACAAGCTATTAAATAAGAAACTCAGATTTCTTCCGGAACTACTAAGTTGTGAATTATCTGGGTTTTGTGGTCATTAATTTGTTCTCCAGACTTGCCTAGGGCCCATCTCAAAAGACGTATCACACATCTAAAGAGAGGCAAGTGTTTAACAAGAAAGTTTCAATGATGCAATTCAAGCAGGAAATTCTAAGACAAAGGCTTCCTAACATAGTCTGCTAACTAGTTTCATCCCCTCAGTTGAGAATGCTGAGTCAATTAGGTGTCACAAAGGTGAAACCTGTCATGAGGTAGCAAGGCAGGAAGATTTTTGTGCTTATGCACAGAGCCACAGGCAGCATTAGAGAAATGCCTATCAATTTCTTCACTCCTCCAGGCAGAAATGATAACATAGTTTAGTTTCAGATAGATGAGGTATCAATTGTTGAAAGTAGAAGCAGATAAAAGGGTGATAAATGTAAGACATATCCTATTTAAGTATCATTTTAACGGAGTCATAAATGCAATGGTGCATTCAGTAATACAGGAAGTCTTTTTTCAAATGCACACCATTACTTATCCTGAGAAATGACAAACATGGTGCTAGTTCATCCTTTTACAGAATCATGTATAATGGGAAACAAAGAATGCTGTGCTCATTGTGATATCCTCACACAAATGACACAAATTAGGTTCTTGTATCATTTTACAATATGATGTGACTGCTGCAAATTATATAATGGCATAGTTTTCAATTATCCTGATGCACATTTCATCATTTTGACATCATTATTTATACCAGAAGATTATGAAGCCATCCTATACATGCTTAGATATTGTCCAATAAGATTTATTGACCCAGATAAGAGTGTTCCAAGCGGGTAAACTATAGCAAGCTATTTGCAAAAAAATTACTTGCGTACATTTTACTTGATGCAATGCTATCTGGGGGACCATCTGCCAGTATGTTTTTTTGATAATTTTGTTGTTGTTATTTTCTGGTGGAAGGGTCATATGGAGCAATTTCCATGAAATATTTAAACTTCTTCTACACCTTTTTAAAAGTTTATACTACTCTTTTAATGATTTAGTATTGAATTAATATTATTTAGTTTATAATCCTATTAGAACTATTGTCCCATGTAACTATACATTTATATATATGTATTTGCGTGTATTTACCACCCTATTTTATATAAAATACAAAAAATGTGCTGGTGTGTAGAGGCTGAATAGGCTCTGGATGGCTTGAAACAAACTTGGACATAATCTTTGAATAACCTGGTTTCACAGATCAGCTCTAAATTCTGGAAATTTGCTTTCTTTTGCTCCTGGTAGGGTGGCCTTTTCTTAAATGGAATCTGTGTTCAGTTTTGTGGTCCAATTGGACTCCTGGCTGTGGCAAGTGGCAGCCATGGTCAAGAAGAATTTTGCACAGATTCATCTTGTTCACCAGCTATGCCCTTTCCTGGTTCAGCAAAAGTGCTTTATATGTGGGTTGTTCTTAATAATCAGTTGTGGAATTTATTTATAGTTATTTATAATTCACATTTCTAATATATTTCTAAGATGACTGAATTCATCTGGGCAGCAAACATAATTAAAAACAAAGGAATAAAACAATTAAACCCTAAAACAGGGGTATCAAACTCAAGGCCCAGAGGCCAGATCTGGCCCGTGGGGTGCTTAGATCTGGCCTATGGGTTTGCCCTGGAAACAGCAAATGACTGGCCTGCAGTGCCTCTGCCAGCGAGGCAGCTCAGGAGGGCTGCCCGCTGGCAGAGGGTTGCAGGAAGCCATCACAGCCAAAAACAGAACTCAGGAGCCCGTTTTCGCTAGCAGAACACTTGGGACACCACAGGTGCCACCAACATGAGTGATGTCGAACTGGCCACACCCACCCTGGCCATGCCCCCCCTGCCCCCCCCCCCCAAGGTCAAACACAGGCCTGATGCGGCCCTCAATGAAATCGAGTTTGACAATCCTGCCCTAGAGGAAAGAAGCTGTTCCAGTGCAATAAACATCCACTACATAAGTAATAAGTAAAATATGAAATATAGATGATTGAAGTGAAGGACAACT
This sequence comes from Notechis scutatus, assembly GCF_049901735.1. Taxonomy (NCBI): domain Eukaryota; kingdom Metazoa; phylum Chordata; class Lepidosauria; order Squamata; family Elapidae; genus Notechis; species Notechis scutatus. Next base: position 77,571,470 of record NC_142011.1, read on the forward strand.
GATATTATTAGGTAATGTTTGTTAAAAGAAATAGAAATGTAAAAGATTGTTATTAATATTAATTGCAGAGCTGTACTTGAATAGAATAATTATTCTATTTACTATTGTTATACATATATACACAGATATATATATAGATATATACTTTTTTCTTTTAAGAATTTAATGTGTATTTTTAAGGGAATGTACCAAGCAGAATTCGATTGAAAATAGGTATGTGTTATAAAATGAATGTTATAACTGTAAAGGTGTAACTTAAATTTTTAAATAAGATTTGAAAAAAGATAACAAAGGTGTTACACTCCAGTCTAATAATTATAGGGGAAAATTTGTTTTATGAGAAAAGATAATGTGAAATTGTAAACAGGACAGACGAAAGTATAAAAACATTGATTAGAAAGATTTTAAAAATTAGAAAAAGATATGTAATTGAATTAAGAAAGGAATTTGATAATTTAAAATAGGGCTATAGAAAGTAAAGAAAGGGAAAAGCTATTGAAAAAATTGTGAAAATAGTTTTAAGATATGGATTAGAATGTATAAGATAAATATGTATTGAGTTTATGTCTGTATGGAGAAGTGATAACCCGGGGTCATGCTGTTCTCAAAAAAAGATATTTTATTTGTATTTTTATGTTTTGTGAAAACTTAAATAAAACTTTTATTAAAAAAAAAAAAAAAACATCCACTACATACCCATACATTTCTCACAGAGGGAGCCCAGATTCTACTCTGGGTCAGAGTCTGGACACAGAGCTAGATCTTCAGAGCAGCTTTAAAGGAAAATAGAGCCTGGCCATATGATTTTCCTGGGGAAATATTCTTCCAGAGCGAAGGTCAGGCCTCCTGGGTCCCATCAGATGACACCTACTTAGCATTTCTAAATAATCCGATTTGGGCCTACTGAAGTGTAATATGAAATGTATCTTTGCCTTATAATAAACATGCCAAATATTTAGAATGCATAGAGCAGCAAATATTGCTGGAACATCAGGGAATGGAGAAAGATCTTTTCTTTCCAGCTGCAGTTTTCAGCAAAATATATACTCTGAATCTATTATTATATTATTTTACTATTATATTATTTGAGACGTTCAAGAAGAGATTGGACTGCCATTTGTCAGAAATGGTGTAGGGTCTCCCGCTTGGGCAGAGAGTTGGACTAGATGATGATCTGATGATCTGTTATCTGTTATTTGCATTGGGGAGGGAAACAATGATGATTGAAGCCTAGGTCTAGCTATGGAAAAACCCAGTTTGGGCCACATTTAGCATGGATATTGATTGCCTGCTTTGGGGCCACTTATTCTTTCTCAACCTAGCCAACCTTGCAAGATTGTTATGACAAAAAAATAGAAAAAAGGAGCAATACATATGCTGCTTTGGTTTCTTGATGGAGAGGCAGGATGGCGGAATGGATGGACTTCTACATAGAGCATGGCTTCTAAAAACTTCCTAACTGCTGTTGTATTAATGAAATCCATGAAAATACGAATCCTGTGTGGCCACCAAGACAACTGGCTATTTCTGAGAGATTGTTTTTTTTTTTTAATGGGTAAGTGGGGTTATTGCTTTTACCATTTGTTTATGGCATTTAATAATAAACAACCTGCACTGGTTGTCATGGGTTTTGTCAGCTCTATTTGCCCTTCTCTTTTCCCAAACTGGGCTTCAGAATCAAGATGCCTTACCTTCTTGTTGTGATTAGAATTTTCATCTGGGATCCCATGAACTGCTGTAGCTCTGTCTCTGCATTCCTGGTGGAATCTCTCTTTTCCATCTTGAGTTCAAAGTAGGTAGCCTGCATCAAACAGAAGCTCCTTCCAACATTTCTTAAGATACTCTATAACTTAGAGAGGGATGGTTAGAATCTATAAATCTGTGCCATCATTCTTTGTTCTTTTTATCATCATAGCCAAGAATTCAACGATTACATATTTGAGTTCAATTTACAAAAGCTTATCACAGAGGTAAAAGTAATATATTTGATGTTTTTGATATAATCTATTTCAGGAACATTCCTGTCAATATCTTCCTCAATACACTGGTGGAATGTTAACATTTTCCTCTGACACTCGCTACTTCTGAGGCACATTGATGATGAATACATAAAGCTGGAAAGGAAATGATGTTTGGATTCAAAATTGTCCCAGCTATTAAAATCTAGATGCTTGCAGATGGCAGTGGAGTAAAAATATTGCTAGTGTTTTTATTTATTGCAACCTTACAACAAACTGAAGAGATCTGCATGAATAGTACATTGTTTTGAAGCAGTTTCCAGTGTTAAACTGCAAATAATATTAAGCATTATAACAGAGAGTGCTTTGTTTTCTTAACCAACATTACCGTGCACTTCAGAAATTATAAGTGGTGTCAGATCTTTCCCTTATAAAATAAAATAAGAATTCTATTTTTCTTAGTCCAGGTGAATACAAGGAATATCTTGGATTAGGTTTTTGTTGTTGTTCTTTTTACTCTAAAATGTTATGGTAGTCTAAAAATATGGTATTACGAAGTGAACTAGTTTTTAAAAATGATTTCAACATGTCTAGGTGGTATTTTTAAACGGCATATATTAAATTAAGATAAATTAGAGAAGTAAGGCAAGACATCATGGTGATTTTCAGCCTTGGGTAATGTTAATTTTGTATAATGCAAGAAGCAACATTTAATGCTTCTTTTCCTAAAATAAATCTTTTAATGGGCTTAAGAAGGGATCCTGTTCCCAGATTAGTCATAAAGAATTATTTAATGTAGAGAGGTCTCAATGTATCTGACCAGCTAACAATGCAGACTAACTTGTTTGCTATCTAGTTTCCAGTACTCATCTTTTTGTAAACTTCTGGAGTTTTCTGAAATAATGGCATCTATTGAAAATTCAGATTTATTGGATAAAGAAGTCAGTAATGGGAATCATAGCAAATTAAAATTGGGTTGCTTTTTTTCCTCAATTTTCCTTTATTACAGGGGTGGGAAATTATGGCCCTTTTATGATTTGTGGACTTCAGTTCCCATGCTGGCTCAGGTATTCTGGGAATTGAAGTCTACAAGTCATAAAGAGGTCATAGTTCTCCACCTCCGCTTTATTAGAATAGTGCAACATCAAGCCTCTACATAATTGTTCTCATCCAACAAAAAGATTGAAGAATATTTTTCTAGATTCAAAGAGTCGTTTGTCAAGTCAGCTCCCTCTAAACTCTGAAGAGTAAAGCTACAATGAAATGATGAGTTTTCTACAAAGAATAAACAGTTTCTCATGCACAAAACTCACATCTTTCTATGTGAGTCTACAGAATTCTCAGTCTATGGAGATTCTCAGTCATCCAGGTCATGGTTGTCCCAAAGGTGCTTTTACAAGAGGCAATTGGATTTTCTGGTTTTTCTTTGAAAATGTTTTGCTTCTTATCTAAGAAGCTTCTTCAGCTCTTCGATAAGGAGTGAAACATCTTCAAAGAAAAACCAAAAAGTCCAGTTGCCTCTTGAAAAAGCACCTTTGGGACATCTTCTGATCCAGTTCAGGCACCTGAACTTTAGCTTACTGGTCCCTTTTTAAAAAGCTTGGTTTCTATAGCCATGTTACTGTTTGGTGAAGTTCATTGTTGGGTTATCTTGACTGAAAATTTTTCATAGGAGCTTTAGGAATAAATAAGATTATGTTTTTATTGATATATAATAGGTCTGAATAACATAAATATAATATGTGTGTTTGCAAATCTGTTGGTTTATGTTTATCCTAATCAATGAGCAGTGTTCAGTGATCACCTCTTACTCAGAGATGTTAAAAATGGCTGCAAATTATATTAGTACATATGGCTTCATATTTAGCTATTGAAATGAAGCCCATTGAATGAGACCATACATGACTCGGTCAAGCTAGGCTTCAGTGGTAGTGAGAAGTCAAAGGCAGGTGGCACTAGCTGACTCTGCACTGAACTATTTGAAATGGAGATTCCAGAACTAGGAGTCAGATTGATAAAAACAGCTGGCTGGGGTGCAATTTCACTTCCATACACTTGTATGTGGACCCTATTCCGCAAATGGCATGCACAGAGTGTGGATGATAAATGCTTTTTTTTTCTTGTCATTAAGCCTATTTTTGCTAATATTAGGAACTACACTTGCACGTTTGTGTCCTGAAAGATTTGTTGAAGGTTTGCAGACAGGTTTTGCTTCAAAGCTACATTCAGATTTTCAAAGCATACATTTTTTCTCAGCAGGCTAGAGTGATGAAGGATGCCAAAAAGTGATTTGAAATTCCCAGCAGACTGGCAAATGGCAGACTCTATTAAATATCTTCCTTTCTGTCTGTCTTTTCTGTCATTCTTTCTTTCCAGCCTGATGCATCGATGCCATCTGTTTAAAAATGTTGCTTCCCACCGTGAATATTCCCATTTATTCAGGAAAGTAGTGCAGTTGCTAGAGTCAGAATGATGAAATACATTAGCATTAGTAAACATTTGGTTTCCAGATCTTATTGAAGTTCTCCCAAAGCTTCCATATAGCAAGCTGTATTCCAGAGGTTTTCCTATAGAAAGTATGGTTTGATGCTACAATTATTTTTTCCAGATGCTGTATACAATCATGGGTTTAGAGCTAGATGCATTAGCTGGAAGAAAACCAATCAAAATACAGGACTCCCATTTCCCTCCATTTTCTTCCTGCATAGACAATAATGCTAAGTTTAGGGTTACATTAAGTTGGCTTGTCGTAATATTTGAAGGAGAATATTTAGAACACCTTCTGGTATATGCACAACCTATCAAACAATTCAGAATTTAAAGCTGGTTTACATTGAGACTTCCCAGAGTTGCAGTTCCTCAATACAGAAAAAAGAACACGTATTATTCCAGCTGGTATGTTAAACCAATTTTTGTCATTATGGGCAAATCTAGAACCATAGAAATAGAACCATCTGAATGAATCATGGCAAACTTTTATATATGTGGTTTGGAATGCAGATTTTCTTTATGCTCCGAAATCTAAACAGCAGGGCCAGAACTTGGAAACTACCAGGGAATAGCAAGACTTTTTTGCTATTGGTTAGACAAGTTTCCTTTCTTCTTAAAGAAATGTAAATTGCTCTTGGATGGATCTTTTAAAAATGTTGTTACTGATAATACAAAAGGAATAAATGCTGTACCATGAGCTGAATTAGTATTTAATCCTTTCTCATACTGACACTAGGAAATAAACTAGCTTATTTTGCTCTCCTTTTCAGGTTAGACATTTGATTGAAGCTCACGTTAAACACAGCAGAAACAATACTCTGTGATTTGAAAGAAACAAAAAAAACTTTAGACCAACATTTTTAAAATCTCTAACAAACCCAGGCTGAATAATAAGATTTAGGTAGATAAACTATCATCCATATTTGTTCAGCACTTCAAAGTTCCTTATAATCATTAACATCCTTAAATAAGGGTCAGATTAAGATTACTAGTCCTGGTTAAAGAAAATAGGAATCAAGTCTAAGATACAGTGAACTAATGACAGTCATACACTTAGTTGGGATTTGAGCACCAGGTACAATCATAAATTACATGCTGTACCTAGTTGAACCAAAAATTCTTCAGGTTAACCGTAGTTGAATTCCATGATATTCTCAAGTAAAAGAATATAGCACTGCATTTTTCATCAGGACAGAAAAGCTTTGAAGAAATGAGACTTGTTATATTGTATGTAGAAGTTCTTACAGATTAGACAGTTAACTTTAGTTAAATTAAAGATTAGAGATGTATGTATTTCACATGTTAAACATTATTTATGGACATAGCTGATATACTTTGGCCATGTATCCCATACCATTTTAATATGTGAAACTTTATTACTTTTCTACCAAACACAATAGAGAGACACATAATTGCTTTGAGTGCCTGTATGTTTTAACCAGGGATGGGATCCAACTGGTATAACTACCAGTTCTGTCTATTAGTGTCATGCGCGCATGCATGAGTCGCACGAGTGCAATTTACAATCTTCTGAGCTGCCTGGACAGCTGAGCAGTGCTGTGTGCAAGTGCACGGCGGTTAGAAAAGCCCTTTTTTCCTGCTTTTTCAACTGCAGCTGTGTCGCGCAAAGCAGCTGCAGTTAAAAAAGCAGGAAATAAAGGTCAGGTAAGAGCCCTGGCGGGTGGGTGGGCCACAACAGCAGCAGACATAGAACCGGTTCAATGTCTGCTGCTCTTCGGAGCAACCAGTTCTACAGAGGTGGACAGAACCAGTAGAAACCCACCCCTGGTTTTAACATATAAGGGAGATGAAGTCTTCCAGTGTTATATTTTTATCAAATGCACATTACATTAAAAAAGTGCTCATTGTCCACTATGAATTATTTTACCCATAATTATTTGAGTGCAGGAAACTTGACTGTAACCAGAACGTTTCTGGTGTTGAGCTAGTGGCTTTGCTATTTCCTTTCATTACAAAAAAACAACAACTGAAGATAGAGACAGGAAAAAGTTCATTAAGAAGAAATGCCATAGTGTTCACATCTAATCAGCACTTCCCAAATAATGTTCCTAACCATGACCCAAGATTCAACTTCCAAGAAGCTCAACTATTGTAGCATGACCTTTGCATTGAGTCAAGATAGCTGGGAAATATGAGTGGGCATCTCAGCATGTCTCATAGCTAGTTCAAATACTTCTGGGCTCATGTTCTACTTCCTTACAGCTATTTTAGACACATCTGCCCCGAGGACAAAACACACAATATTAGTTTCCCTGCAAGTACAACTTTCCCATATGAGCCATAGATATCACAGGACCTTCCTTTCCTTACAAATTTGCAAGTGTTGAAAGAAAAAAAAATGTGTAAAAAGTTGATAGTTTTGAGACATTGCTCATTTTGACACTTTTTGATCATGTCCCCAAATACTACTTTAATATTATACAAATTGTGTATGTATTTATAATATTAGACTTGACCAAGAACCTTATGAAAGTATTTTTTAATTTTGTAACTTTTCAGTTGGCCCTAAGAAAAACCATTCTTTTTATACATTCACCGATGCCCTTGGATGCACAAATGTCAGAAATAGACTGATCCATTTTAATGTGTTTTGGGATGACATTGTTTATTGAAAAAACATGAGTGTCCTCTCTTCATAGTCAGACCTGGCAGTATGGGGAGTTTGGATGTGTGGAGAAGACATTTAATCACAAGTAGTTTCAGCACATAAATCCTTCCAGCATATCTGGCTCTCACAGTTCTAGACTCTAGGCTATAGTGCTTTATTTCTTCAACAAGTTAGATTTTCCTCTTGCTCAGAGACAAGTTGTTCTTGAGATACAAAGGCAAGCACAAAGCTCTTTGCCTTTCAAATCTGACCCGATTAGGACAATACAAACACAGGAAAAAATAAAATACATGAGGGCTGAAAAAAACAAAGGGTTGAAAGTTGGAACTTTGACAAATGCTTCCTCCTTATCATGTTTGGCAAAACCCAGCTTTTCTTTAAAAATCATTTTTGTGTTGTTTTAGAATTAAATAGTGGTACAGATTATCTTGGCAGAAAGTTATAGATGCAGAGATGCAGAAATAAAGATAGATAGATAGAGGGAGGGAGGGAGGGGAGAGAGAGAGAGAGGGAGGGAGAGAGAGAGAGAGAGAGAGAGAGAGAGAGAGAGAATCTGTAATTTAGTATGCAAATAGAGGAGGATTGTGCACTGAAGATACTCAAAGCAACATTTTACCATTATGAAAACTTAAAAACCAACCCCAGTGCCTGGTTACAAGAACTGGAATACCATTGTGATTTTCTTACTAGTACAGGCCCTATTGTATTTCTTTCAGGCCATTTGTTTTTATGTGCAGATGATATTTAGGAATCTTGCAGTAATTAAAATTGGGAGACTTCTAATTATGTATGTCTTGAATCACATGCTTGGATGTAACTAGCCAAATACGATTCTACTCAGTATCTCTGGAAGCAACACTGTTCACATTTCCTCTCTTATTAGGCTGAAATATATATGTTCAAGGTAACATAACTTTGATAAGAATTACAGGCAAAGAGGTTGAGGAGTTCCAGCTTGAATCAAACATCTTGGGAAACAAAAACATTCTTTTTCAAAGGTTTGCGTTACTCATTGCCTGTAGGAGGATAGAGGAAGAGTGTTTACTGAACAGCACAGAACTGTTTGAAAAGTTTTAATTTACTACTGAAGAGTTTTAAAAATGCAACTTGAAGTATTCATACCACATTAAATGGAGGAGTCTGTGCATAGCACTTTGCATTATTGTCCCCTCATTCCTGAAAAACTATACCAACATATGTTTTGGGAAATTCCTCTCTATGCATATTAAAAATTAAAGATGAAACGATTAGTCCTTTTTTTAATTAGTTGAATTGTCAAACTCTTCATATTGTTTTGAAAAATTTAGCAGGATTCATGATTGTATAAAACATGAAAGTGCTTGCCTTGTGATATAATCCAGGATTGGTTTAATGTCCTGCAAGAAAATCATTTTAAAGTTGTTCTGCAATAAAATATATTTCAGATATAAATTTTTGCCTTATTAGAAGAACAGAGATCTAAAATATTTGTACATTTTCCTACCAATGCTGTGAAGACATACAGGTAGTCCTTGAGTTATAATCAAAATTGGAACCAGGATTGTCACAAGTTGATGTGGTTGTAAAGTTTGATGTCACGTGACTACAATCCCAGCACTCTTTGTTCTGGTGGTTAACTGAGAATTGTGACTCTTTAAGTGACTACCTATTCCAATCCAAGGCTTTTTAGGTTTGGTCCCTCCTAGCACCAAGCCTCAGTAAGGTAAAAGACTGCCCCCAATACTCTCAATACATATAACTCTGCCCTCCCCAATCGATCCGTTGGCTGCACTGCAGTGCACCCTGCCTTGTGAGGTGGCAAGCAGCCCCCAAACCATATAGTCTGGGAATGCCTTCCACAGTGCCCCCCAGACCAGTCCCATAGTTGTCCTCACCACTCTGCACTCTGAGGTTACTTCTGCTGCTCTTTGCTCTGTTGACCAGCTTCCTTTCACTGTTTTCTTGCTATTGGAGCACTGGAAGTTGGAGCGCTCCACCAGTTGTTAGTGTGAGTGGGCTGCCAATTGTCCAAATGTTGATCACATGACTGGGGGACATTGCAACAACTCATAATTTAACAATTCATAAATTCATTTTTTCAACCCCATTTGCAACTTCAAATGGTTTCTGTTTTAATAGTTGTCACTTGAGGTCTACCTGTAATCAATTAGTATAGTGATGAATGCTAAGACATGTCTATGGAGGAGAACCATCTTTCCAATTTGTGTATTTGTCATGGACACCATGAGATTAGAAGTTAAGCTCTGATCTGGTGTGAACCTTTAAAGTACACCAGACTAAGAAACCAATGCCAACTAATTTAGGACTACTTTTATTATAACAGTTATAATAACAGCATCTTGCAGGCCTAAATGTATTTCTCTCTTTCTGACTTTATCTTCATTTAAACTAGGGAAAGGCCTGTCTGAGACATACACTCAAATTAGTTTCTTGGAATGGGCTCAAGCTCTGTTTGTTTGATTATAGCTTTGGAAGTAGTGTTTCCTTCTGTCCTTCAAGGCCGTTCCCTATTTCCTTTACACTGGGCATTGTTATACTTGGATAAAGGAGACTGCCAGGAGAAACAACAGAGCTATAAACTAGATGAAGGAACCAAAACACAACTTGGAAGAAAACAATAGGTAATAACTTCATAGTGTTTCCAAGAAAATTGCAACGTGCAGCAGTCACCCAAGGCTCGGACTGGACTTGAAGGAGACTTTGTTTATTCATTTGTTTGTTTGTTTATTGCCTTTTCTTTTACAAGGATTCACTAATTCCAGTACGACCTTTACTAGTAATCTTCCTTTGCTAGAATAGTGTTTATATCACACTAGCTTATATTGTGTCTTCTGCTCTGGCACTTTTAGAGATTCTAAATTCAATCAATAAACTGAGATGAAGTGCAAGAAATTTAGCCCAAATGATCAGAGCTACCATCTCTTTTATAACTTTGATCATGTTTTGATCTATTAAAGCATGTCTTCTAATCTATTCCACAGATGTTGCCAAACTATATGTTTCATTCTTCCTGATGGCTAGAGATGGGATGAAAGAGTGATATGCTACCTGTAGTGTTAAAGTTGTGTGATTAGATTTTTTTTAAAGAAAACTGTTTAGGAATAGAATAGAAAAATAGACATTTTTTTTTTTTTTTTTGGATTTTCACGTGTATGCAGAAAGCATCAGGTGACACAAATCCTGGCAACCTGTTTTATTTTGTTTTGAAAATTTCAGTCATCTTGATCTCATTTTCCTTGAACTTAAATTGGTATTCTCCACTTTTGAGGAGAAATATAAGAGATAAATGTTTTACATTTTATTTTTCTTTGTCTGCTGTGGTATATAAGAGTTTTCTTAATGGATATAAATTGAAAAGTTTTCAAAGGAAGATAATTTGCAAAATAAGTTAGCACACAGCTATCGGGCTTGACTCTTCAGACATCAGAACATTGTAATTTGAACAACCTTATGTCCTGCTGAGCATAAAGGAAAGACAGTTCTGCTTCTTTGCTTTTCTAACATTTTTCTAATAATAAAGTTCATTTTCTATCATAACTACATTCATTTTGCTAAAGTGACTAAAATGATTAGAAACTTAAGAAAATACAGATTGTTAAAAATCCTATCCATTTTTCTTTCTTTCTACAAACAGTTTTAATGGGCTGCTTTGAAACTTGGCACATAGCACATTAATCCAGTCTAACCCTTCTATCAAGCTGTCTGTGTTTCTTGAACAGATTCCCCCCAAAACTGTGTCAAAACCATAAATTACTGGATTAAACTTGTTGGAAATGATGAAAGCTGAATTCATGTACATACATGTGGTAGTACAAATGGACTCTTTTATAATTTAACTTGAATTGAAAGCAATAAATTTGAAACAGGTTTAACTGATGATATTGGTAATCCACAACATATTTCATAAATTTTGTTGAATGAACATTGGGTTTTGTTGAGTAATCTCCTCAATTAAGAATAGGACAGTTAATTCAAACAATCTGCAAAACAGCAAAACAATATCGCTTTCAAATGTTATGTTACAGAATAGTTACTCTCACTAGTTCTTTTAATAATTAAACCAATTAAACTGCAAAGTATTTTCAACTTTTCATTGATGTGTCAGGCATAACGATTATTGTGTTTCTGTATTCACTGTGTCGTTTACAATGTCATTGCTATTTTCTGGGCTATATCTTTCCTACTGAAATCTGGGAAGTAAAAACCAATTGTAGTTTACAGTAGTAAAGTAAACTCTTATAGGAATTTCATGCATTTAATTCCTATTTATTTCATATTTCATGAAAACTGGCACTTCAGTTTTCATGGTCTAGTTAAATGTAAATAACTGACTAAAAGACAGCCATGTACTATTACTGGATTACACTTGAGTTTCTCAAATATTGAGTTCATTTGTATCGTATGTAGTATTTGAGTAATGCTAACATAATCTCAATTTTAGTAAACTCAGTTTTACATGTTTTTATGATCTCTCTTCAGTTTGATTTGCCTTAGCTCAGTTATAAAAAAAATAGTACAGGTAGGCCTCAACATACAACAGTTTACTTAATGACCATTCAAAGTTACAACTACACTGAAACAAATGACTAATGATCATTTTTCACATTTATGACCATTGCCACATCCCCATGGTCACACAATTTACATTTGGGTTCTTGACAACTGACTCATATTTGCAGTGTCTGGAATCATGTGGTCCCCCTTTTGTGTCCTTCTGACAAGAAAAATCAGTGGGGAAACCAGATTCACTTAACAATTCATGTTACTAATTTAACAACTGCAGTGATTCACTTAATAAATGTGTCAAGAAAAGTTGTAAAATGGAGAAAAAACTCACTTAACAAATTTCTCACTTAGCAACATAAATTTTGGACCCAATTGTTGTCGTACATTGAAGATTACCTGTATATTGTTGAAAAATCCTACATCCATTTGGTAGTTGGCTGGCTATCCTTTCTATACAACTATTATTTGAATATTTTACAGAAATGCAAATAATAGGGCTGTGCCAGGCAATCAGAAATCAAGCTCTAAAGAAGCATGGATGAAAAATTTCAATTTTGCCTCTGCTGTGTTGATAATTTCCTGTCTGAACTAGAGTTGCTGTTTGTAAGCTCTCTTTTATATTGTATACACATGCTTTAATTGCTTTTTGTGATTAGAAACATAACCTGCACTTCATTGTCAGAGAATATACTAATTGTCCATTCAGCACAAGTCAGCTTAATAGATGTGATACTTAATCAGGAAGTTATCCCTCAAGGAATTCCAATGTCAGATAACTGAGAAAGTTCAGTGTTTTCAAAACTGCCCACATTTACTACAGTGCGAACATTAGAATAAGTTAAAGCAGTTGGGATGAGTAATTAGGAATGTAAAGAGGTAGTTGAAGATGCCATGGTGTAAATTTATTATACTGCCATTCTCTTTCCTGAGGTGTACAAGCATGAAAGAAATGTGTTAGAAGTACATTGCTATGCAAAGAACAGCAGACTTATTCTGGCATTATGCATTGACATGTTAACATTGTGAGAGAATGAAGTGACAAGCCTTAATATTTAGTATTTTTATCGTAAAGCTATTATAAGCTACTATTTAAACATATCTATTAATACGGTTAAATTCTTCTTAAACTTTTATAATAAGAAGTTGAAATAGCCCTAGAATTTGTATTTTAAGTTAAAAAAAACTGTAGTTTTGAATATACAGTAAATTCATTCCATATAGTAAACAGACCACACAGAAAATGTAGATGAGTAAAATTTAAACCTGACTCTTTCTCTTTAGCTAAAACTCAGAATACTCTCTTTGACTATTGTTTTATTTTTTTGCTATAATTTGAAATAACACAAAGAACATTTTTTTAAAAAAAAAAATATTGAGTTTAGAACTTCTAGCTCCTCAGGAAAATGATGATTTTTAATATTCTGTGGAGTTCCTTGCTATATTAAAAAAAAAATCTGGCATACATTATTTAAAAAAAAAAAAAAAAAAGAGCCAAGAATCTTGTGTTATTTATTTTTTATGGGATAAAAGCTTCAACTAATCAACTGATGTATGCAAGTGTAGTGGTACAGAAAAGTAAGAATGCATCTTATATTTTAGAGTAGAAAAGTCAAAGGAATAGTTAATGGGACCTGAAATATAAAAAATGGAGGTAACTAATATCCACATTCCATGAAACTGCTTCATAATTTTAAGCATTTTATCACTGTTTCTGTCAGAACCTGAGCCATAATATGACAATGATCCCCAAGGAACTGTTAACTTAAAGTAAGTGTTTTTTATCTGAACTGTGGAACTCCAGATCTGAATTTTATGAAATTTCATGAGTTATATCTCTCTGGCATATTTTCTGCCTTTAAAAAAAAAACAGATTTAGGGTTTGGTTTTTTTTTAAAAAAAAAAATTAAAGTGTTATCCGCTGTTTATAGTTGTTTTGAGTCCATTTGATTATATGCTATATACATTTATATTCATTCATTCTAATCTTAACATCAATTTTTTCAGTAGATATATGATCAAATTGTGACATTTTGAGAATCACTTGTTTCTCTACTTACTATATACTTTATCTTACTATACACCCAATACTTTAATATTTATTGTGCTCTCCGGCCTGCCCACCCCGCACCCAATGGTAAGGTCTACATCTGAACTGATTTCACAGTTCTTGCTGTAAAGAATCCTTCCAGACAAGGCTTTCATAGCACAATCAACTTGCCTCAGTCACAAAATGATGTCAGCCTTAACTATTTCAATCACATTGCTTTTTTTTTTCCAAGAAAAAAGGAAGAAAGGCCTAATCAATTACACTGTACAAATTAATAATAGTGCTAGAAGCCATTCATTCCAAAATGAAAACCCCAGAACCTCAAGGAAAAAATATTCAGTACCTTTAATTTTTCACTTTATGATATACTTTTTGAGATGAAATGATCAGATTACCACAATGTCTTATAAATTGTTCACAGCTTTAATCGCAACATTGGCATACAGGCTATTTTAATTCTAGTGCATTGTGAAAAATATTTTGGAGCTGCTTTTGAAAACAGATAAAATCCCAATTTCCCATTTTACAGAGCTTCCTGTCCTTCCTTTGTATATTTGTGATCCATTTCCACAGTTAATTCTTTAATTTTGTCTGAATGCTGTGCATATATTTGGGACAAAACCAGCATTGGATAACAGAGTCTGTGAACTGAAAAACAGTGTGCCATTGCATATAAGTTGTTGTTCTGGATTGCCCGTGCACAGCACAATTTTGCACATCTTTCTTGAATTTTAGTATGCTGACTTTTTATTCCAGAAACATTCTTAGCATGAGAGGTTTTCTCAGTAACAATTCAAGTAACATTTTTAATTACCAAGTAGTATTTATCGTCCTTCCCCCATACTGTTTTTGGAATAGAGGGAGCCACTGCAGTACGGCAGAGGCCACAAACCTGCCTGATGAAGCACGGATGAATAAAAAGTATTCCCCTGAGTTTAACAGCCATTATTAATGTGCATCTCTAATAGGCATTTTTAAAATTCATTGAAAGGTTAAAGGACAGACTTTCAACCGTTGTTTTGCATTTTGTTTGGGGAGATTAGTTCAGTACATTTCCACAAAGGAAGTGTGAAAAGATATCAGCAAATTGCTTTCCATTAATTACATCTGCTGCATACAAGGGAATTCACAAAAATAAAAGGAAAGGGGGAAAAAAAATCCTTAGCTGGTCATCACCATTTAAACTCGCTTTTACCAGCCTGACCAGGCAGAATGTGAAGGCTTTTTACAAAACTCCATTAAAATTTGTAGAACATCAAATCTACATTAAGCAAAAGAACAGAACCTAAAAGAAGTCAAGTGCCAATTTCTCTACCTTTAAGAACAGAAAATACAATTTTTAAAAACCGACTCACTATTGAGTGGATAAAATGGATGGGAGAAATGGAGACTTTTGACAATCTAATTTAAGCATAAATATCTGAATTTATTATTATAATTATCTTACATGTAATTTGTAAAAAATATTCACCAAACGAATGACACTTTTTCTTTTTTACCTTTAGCACCAGGAAACTGCAAGCTTTCAAATTTCTGGAGCAGAAGATGGTACAACTGAAATTATGATTCCCAGTTTTATTTATTAAGTTAAACTTTGAACACCAAGCAACCTTCCACATCCAGCATCTTCCCCAATTTTGTGCTCTCAGGTACCTTTCCTATTACAATAATTAGATTTTACAAGCAAGTTTGCATTATTTGTATAACTAATAATTACAATACTTCTCTCTAGTTAGCACTGTTTTAGCTTTCCATATAGCTAGATATGGAGAGATCTTTAATATTATTGGAAATGAATAACTTGAGGCCTGGACCTATATAACTTCCATTTTATAGATCATGATTCCAATTATAGTATAAAGAAAAGAGTCCCCTTTGTAGAAAATTAAGCCAATTAAGATCTTACCACTAGAACAAGGGTGGGCAATTAATTTTCCAAGGGGCCACGTGAAAAATTGGAGCTGTTATGGAAGGTTGCTGCTGCCTCCCCCAACTGATGCCACTCACTCCCTGCTTCCAACATCCTGTCCCCCAATAGTGGTGCCCCATTTCTACCACCAATGCTCCATCCCCCCCCACCAACGTGCTACTGTGTGCCAGAGTGGAACAGTCCATGGGCCCAGATGTGGCCCATAAGCATAAAATGCTTTAAGTACAATCCTAGTATTTAAAGTACTAGGACAGTTGAAACCTGGTACTTTAAAATACATGCTACTGATTTAACTGTTCCAGACTTTGAACAGCAACAGTAATAGTTCAATATTCCTTAATAGCAATAACATTTAGATTTATATACCATTCCACAGTGCTTTACAGCCCTCTCTAAGTGGTTTACAGAATCACCATATTTCCCCCAACAATCTGAGTCCTCATTTTACAGACCTCAGAAAAGATGTAAGGCTGAGTCAACCTTGAGCTTGTGAGATCGAACCTCTGGCAGTGAGCAGAGTCAGCCTGCAATACTGCATTCTAACTATTGCATCACCATGGCTCTTATATGTATTATACATTTTAATGCTTATAATAATTGTACAATTAGCTTGTTGCAAATGCAGAATTTATCTGAATTGAAGGAAACTGTAAAATTACAATGGTCCTTGCCCCAAAGCATGATAGAAAGAATGTCAGGTAACATTTATTACTAGAGAAATCAACAATGGAAACAGGGAAACAGCAGCTGAAGAGAAACTACAAGGCTCTCTACCTACATGTATAAAATTATTTAGAAAAAAAAATCTAATTTGACAAGCTCTGACATAGAATATAATGATTCCCACTAAAGCAAAATGGTAGTTTGATCCTTCTTGACAAGGTATTTTGCATCATCCAGAAACTACAACCAGTAGTTCCAGTAGCTGTGAATATGTAGCATGCTCAAAGGCCTCTTTTAGCTACAGTCACTGTGGGAAGAAACAGAACAAGCAAAGCAATGTAGCCACTTTGATTTTAGTAGGAAGGAACCCACACTCCTTTGTGAAGTAGTTTTGAAAAAATGCTTCACTTCTGCACAATCCTACTAGGTTCATACCAAGAGCAAATTCCATTCATAACTTGTGACATCAGTTCATTAGCCTTATTCAAGCCTTATTCAATATTTTTGCTGTAGTTGCTAGAAAAATACTTACCATGGTTGTAATATCACATTACAATAATATGTTATACATGGTCTACCATATAGTTTTGCAGAAATATATGATTACTTCTCCTGAATGCACTACTTTCTCTTAAGAAAGTAATCTGCTGAAATGGAAATAACCTGATCCTACTAAATTGTGGTTGCATATTGTTCCTGTTGTGGAATGAATCCTGATCCAACCATACAAAATGAATAGAAGGGATAATTTCTTACTAAGGCAATACATAAGTGAGGGCATTTGAATATGCATGTTTTAAGATTCTCTACATGCTATATATTCATTACATTGAAGCATTTATTTGCAACTATAGGTTTTAGCACTCATAGATTTTTGTCATACATTCTCCTGGTAATAACTAACCAGTCTTTTTCTACCCTGAAGATGTCAATCTGTAGTAAAGTATAAACTCAACACTATCGCTACCTACTCTAGTTTTTCTATTAATTGTACCTCAGTTATACAGAATATGCTGCTATTCAATTTACTTTATGTCTTTCATCTAGCCTGACCTTATCATAATCCTATGTACATATAAATCTCAGATTCAATTTTAATCTATAAAATAATAATTTTAATCTATAAATCTATAAAAAAATCTATAATCTATAAATCTATAAATAATTTTAATCTATAAAATAATAAATAATTTTGTAACTTCATAAAATAATGCATTTTCATTGGAAATGAAAAATAAAGCTGTCTAAATTATACATTGTGTGTATATATAATAGAAAGGATAACTAAACAACAAGGGATAATGGGAAAATGGGAAAGATAAGCATGCTTAATTTGTGTAATTCTACTTACTCTTATTTCTTGTTTTACATTACTTTTGGACTGATGCATGCTATTTAAAGCAGCAACTGTGAAAAATCTATAAATTTGTCTAGGCAGAATAGAAACATGTTTTTGATTACGCTTCCACTAAAATTTGGGATTGTTCCTCAAATTTGTTTGTGATCTACTTCCCAGGTAGATACAAATCACATTTGAGAAGCCTTGACTGAGGCATAATTAATGGATTCATATTCCTTTTACAATATTACTGTGTAATAGTATGTAGTATAACTAATGTAGTTTCCATGTTTGTAGATTAGTAATATGTGTAGTCAGAATAAAAATATATGGAATAGAGAAGAATGCAACAGAGTAATCTCTAACTAACAATTATTTTGGAATGACAGGGATAGTTTAACAACAGATTAGTGGTTATCACACTCTTTGTAGGTAAAAGAGGATAGTATTTAAGCTAGTCTCCACAAGATCACTGTGGATGATAATGCTAGGCCCCAAAGGTAGTCATGTCTAGAGAAATATAATTTCATATTTTGATTTAAATAGACAAGTAGCAGATGATGAGTTACAAAAAAAAAAAAGAAAAAGAAACCAAAGAGACTCCAATATAGCATTATATTAATCAGTAACTTCAATTGTCATCATGAAGTACTGAAACACAAATTTCTTTACTTATAAAATTGTAAAATTTCTAGGTATGTGAACAGATGTGGCCTAGAACATTTGTTCCTAGGAACTCAAGCAACACGTAGAAGGCTGAGTAATAAATTTTCTTCTAATAATATTTCTTATCCCTTTTGCTTAAGAGAAAATGAAACATGGCAATCCTCTCAGCTGCTGTGGAAAACTAAATCCCACCTTGTCACACATTTCACAATGCTAGCTTGTGAAAGCCTTCAAAATTCTAGCCACAATAACAATGCAATTGAATATATGTCCATAAACATTCCAGTTGTTAGTGATTGTGTTGCTTCTCTGGGCTTCACAGTCCTTCTCATCTCCTGAAGGTAAAATAACCTTTAGGGAAAGGGATCCTAAAATGTCCTTGTGCTTTAGAATTGTTAGTTGCATGTGCTTGGGACTGAGTAGGCATTTGTTTGAGTGATAATAAAAGCTACAGCTTTGATTTCTGTGATTCTGAAAGGCAACTGAGAAGGATATGTAGGGATGCATTGAAATGTCTGCTTTTTGGGGATGGCTCATTTAATAATTGCATTCTAGAGATCTCAGTAACAACTAATTTTGCTAAGGGGTTAATGATGCAGTTTGCCACTCATCAAAAATGGAATTAAAACATCATGTAAATGAGGGTCAAGCAACTTACGCTATTTAAAATCATTGATAAAAGGGAAGTGTTTGTTCCATCTGTATATTTTAAATATATTAATTACTATGAGGATTTTGGTTAGGAGTATATCATGAGTATTATATTCTGAGAGGTGCTAATAACTTAATTTACCAACACAGTGTATCAACTGGTAAGAAACAATGAATATTAATAGCATAAAAATATTTTTGGCTGAAATCAGAGCCATACATTGAATAGAAATGAAGAGCTAGAACCCCTAAATCAGAATAATTAACGTTTTAAAGTACAGATTTATCGGCGTATAACAAGCACTTTTTTCCCTGAAAATAGGGGGCAAATGATGTATGCGTGTTATACGCCGATATAATGTTAAGAAGCCAGCAGAGGCCGGGCGGTGCGAGCAGAGGGCAAGCAGAGGCCGGGCGGTGCGAGCGGAGGGCAAGCGGAGGCCGGGCGGTGCGAGCAGAGGCCGGGCGGTGCGAGCAGAGGGCAAGCGGAGGCCGGGCGGTGCGAGCGGAGGCCGGGCGGTGCGAGCGGAGGGCAAGCGGAGGCCGGGCGGTGCAAGCAGAGGGCAAGTGGAGGCCGGGCGGGTGCGAGCGGAGGCCGGGCGGTGCGAACGGAGGGCAAGCGGAGGCCGGGCGGTGCGAGCGGAGGGCAAGCGGAGGCCGGGCGATGCGAGCGGAGGCCGGGCGGTGTTTTTATTTAGAAATTTAAATTTTTTTCCTGAAATTTCCCTCTTAAAATGAAGATGCGTGTTATACGCCGATAAATACGGTAACTTAAAATTAGTTCACTGAACAAGAGTAAAATTGAATACAGTAGCTATAGTGTCCTTTTATTTTTAAATTAACTACTTAATTTGTTTTTATTATACTTTAAAAATTCAGATTATATATATATATATATATATATATATATATATATATATATATATATATATATATATATATATATATATATATATATATATATATAGTATTCAGCTTTGTTCGGGTATTTTCCCACGTCATTATAGTTGTGCTTTTAAAGTTGTAGCAACGTTTCGGCAGAATCTCATCTGCCATCATCAGGCTTCTGTATAGTGTTCATCTGTGAGTCAGACTTTTATAGTGGTTTCAGATTTAAATTTGGGGCAGCCTATTGCTGTGCCAGAATGGTTTTTTCTTCATCCTGATTGGTTGGGAGTCTTGGTCTGTGTTTATTGGTTTGCTGTGTTCTGCTTGATTGGTGTTTCTAATATCTTCTGTCTGTTTTGTGGCTTTTTTTGTCTTGGTTGGCTAGCAACATTGTGTTCCTGTATTGGAGGCTTTTAGTGCAGCTTGGCTCCAAGTAAATGGACGGCTATCATTTGTTAGGAAGCTAGGTTTCATCTGGGTGCCTGGTTGGGGTATGTTTGAGTTGGAGGTATCAGGGGGGATCTGTTTGTGCCCAGGTGTTTGGCTGGCTTGTGGTGTGGAGATTTTTTTGTTTGTGAGTGCAGGCTTCCAAATAATTGACAGTCTGGTGGAATCATCTCTTCTATTCAATATATATATATTAAAAAATCATAAAGTGTGTTTGCCAGTAAACACAATGTCCTTTTTTGCCCAAAGCAAAAGTTCCCCTGCTCAAGACACGGTATCTGCTTATGAGGAAAACACTGCAAGAACCTCATTGAAGTATTTACTTTGTTTATCTTCTGGGAGTTTCCTCTGTCATAGCATAAGATTCCCTGAGTATCAATGAGTCTGAAAATGTTTATATTCTGCCAAGAATCAAGTTGTAAAGTTTGCATGCCAGCACTTTAAATTAATCTAAAATAATACAAAAGGGAATTTGCCAACTTGGAAGGCTTTCTACAGCCTCATCACTATTGTCTCAATTAATAAACGTGTTTTATATCACTGAAGCGATTTCCCTCTTTTGTAGCCAGTTATGACACCAGTGATAGTGTCGCTCTAAGGATGTATATTGAAGCAGATACGAAATCATGATGTAACATGAGCCTCCTGAAATATAAAATAGCAATTAATTCCATACAATAAGTCATCAGATAAGACAATAACAATCTAAACTTCAATTAAGGGAATAATATTATTCTGTTCACTTTTTAATTTGATAAATATTATAGTACCCCTGTCTTGTGCCTTTAAGCATTAATAGTCAACTCTGACACATCAGAACAAAAGCTTATGAACATAAAAAACATATACTCATATACTTTCTAATGAGAAGTAACATTTCAAAATATTGGATGGAGGAGGGGGAGAAAAACATATCACAGTACCATGAAATATGTCTTTAAAAAAATGTTTTCCTATTCAGCCAAGCAGCTATGTTTTGTTATAAATACGTGAAATTACCAGATTGTCCTGGATTTCTTTTCTTAAAAAATAAAAATGGGGAGTCACTGCATCATTAAGCTTTGAATGAATATAATGTAACTATTGAAACTGCTTAAAATATTTCCTAACCATAAATTATTATCGAAAAATATTTTTCAAGCAGATAAAAAGAGTTGTCAATTCTGCATAGCGAATGTCTCATAAGGGGCTCATTTATGGTTGAAAACTGAATAAAAGCAGTAAATTAAGAACAGACATAACCATAGAGAAACTGTAATCCGCTGCAGATTTCTCTGGTGAATGAAGTATTGTGTGGATTTGCTCTCCTTGCTTGTATAGTTAACCACTCACATCTGTGACTGGAGTGGACTCCATACACACAGATGAATTTTATTCCATAACTCCTCCCTCACAGCCACTCTGAAATAAGCATATGCTAGTTAACCAAGCCTTCAGAAACTGGACTTTCTGTTTGTTGGACCCTTTGCTATTGAAAGGGGGGAAAAAAACATTCCTGGACATGAGCACAAGTTCAAAAGGCTTAGTTAGAAAGATGATGCAAAAACACTCACTAAATATATATATTTACCACAGTGCAAATATTTCACTTTATGTAAACTGTGATGTTTTGGTTTAAATCAAGTCCTCATCTTTGCTGCCATGCTTGTCGCTAGTACACAAAATTAGCACCCTGAGGTACTTTGAAGACTTGACAGGATTCAGTTTTTGGCCTTATTTCTCTCAGTTAAATGATATACAGAGCCAATCAGATATCTTCCTTGAATCAGCTTCGGGAAGTACCCATGCCCAAGAATTTCCTTCTCTTCCCTCTCCATTCTCCATCACAAACCATCGGCATTCACTCATCTGCAGAGCCACGAATAAAAGTTAGCATCTGACATTTGAAATGTTTAATGATCTCAGAAGTAAAGCAAGAGATTTTTCATAGGAAGCATTACTTAAAATATAATATATTTTTATTTTGACCAGTGTACCACTTTTCTTATTCCTCAGGATCTCTTACCCTTATTGTCACCATTGTAACATTTCACAGATTGTTTCAACCCACATCACAACTGATTCTCAATGCAAGTTCTCAAGATTTTGCCTAGTCCTAGCCTTTTGCTTAAATCCTGAACCACAGAACTCTAAAGAATTTTGCTTAAGAACAAATAGGAATTATACCACCAATAAATAACTTTGTTTCCAAATTGAAATAATATGCAGTTAACTCTATTGCTGGATTCCCAATATTCAATTCTCAGTTTTTTACTACTTTTTACCAACTAGTACAGGGGTGAAAAACACAAGGCCCATGGGCCAGATTCAGCCTGTGATGTGGTTGGATCCGGCCCACAGCACCATCCTGGAAAAGGTAAGGGGCCAGCCCATATGGCTTCCACCCTGTCTATCCAATGCGAAGAGGAAACATCAGGCCAGCATGGTTTTGGCCTGGTCTACCCAATGCAAAGAGGAAATATGCTAACGGTTTGGGGAGTGACGTAAAGCTGGCCATGCCCACCAAGTCAGTCATGCCCACCCAGTTGACCACCACCCAGTGACTGGCATCAAAATGGTTATGCCCACCTAGTTGGCCATACCTACCCAGTTGGCCATGCCCGCCTGGCCCCCCAAAGTCAACCACAGCCCTGATGAAATTGAGTTTGACACCCCTGAACTAGTAGCTAATATGTCCAAAAATCCCCTTCTTCTCCAGTAATTTTTAGATGCTGAATAAATTTGTATTCTCAGGAAACAGTAGGAGCAGAGGAGAAAAATGGTCTCAAATCATCAGGACAACAAAACAAGTAGGTCTATTTTCCAAGCACAGAATACAATCACAGTCGTTATGTATGATTCCTCAGGTCTGTGAAGGTATAAGATCATTTATGCACATGCATACTAGTTTTGTGCATGAATATAATATATCTTATAATGCAATACATGAACAGAAATATTATGTTCACGTTATACTCAGATGGAAGTTATTGATGTGTTAGATAAAAGATGAAACCTGTCCTATCACTAAATCTTGAAATAAATTTAAAGATTAAATTGCTCCAATTAAGAGCACACTAAAATATTTCCTATACATAAATTATGAAACATTATATGAGGACAAATATAGAATCCTATACACATATTTATAACTTGGTTTTATTTTTGTCTTAGAATAATAAACGAATGAATGAGCAAGGCCTTCACCATATGAAGTGCACAATGTAAAGACTAAATAGTATCATGATAAACTGAACATTTCCAAACATTGTGAAATGTGAGAATTTGTGTTAATTTGTCTATCTTCCTTTGGCTTTTATTCAATGATGTAATCACAGGGAAAAATGAAATAAACTTGTTGTCCTTTCACTACTAGTGGAATAACATTTGAAGTAACTTATTTGAACAATGGTATCAGCAAGCTGAAACAAAGAATTAGTCTGATACTTGCAAGAGGATGAGATAAATCTTACACAAATAAGAGTTTGTGTACAGATAGTGGGAAAAATTCCTATAATCTTTCCACTCTCTTAGAACCCAGATTGGAACTTTAGTTTTGCTTTGTTTCAGAGTAAATTGAAGGTAAAATTTGAATGACTGTATTAAACCTGAGCTACTGGAATAGTGTTCTTTTGTTAAACTTTTTAAAAACAAATACCATTCTAAAACTCCCTCCTCCCATGAAATCACTAATAAGCATAATTAAAATTAGTAAGGGATTTGGTGTTCTGCAGCAAGTCACATTTGGTAGAAAAGGTTAAAGGTTCATTCACTACAGCACATCTAAAATGTACAGATGATAGGTGAAAGGGTCTCTCTTGGAAGTGCTGAAAAAAACAATCATTTAAAAGGTCAGACTTTCATTTTTAAAAAAGCAAAAAAAAGTCTTTAGTAAGCAACTAAATGCATGTTTTTATATGAGGGGAAAATGCTGCATTTTAAAAGGTTAGCAAAAAATCTAAATAGGCTGTAGCTTTAGAAAGAAATATCTGGTCTTGTTTTAAAGCCAAAACTGCAGTGTTGTACATTTCTTGAAAATCTGATATACAGGTACCACCAAAGAGTTGTTCTATTCAGGATTGTGATGATTTTGCAGACAAGAATGAAGCTGAGATTTAATCAATTCTTATCAGATTGTTCTTATTTAACTGATCTACAAGGATCACAAGGATCCATTTCTAAATGTAAGTTACTCTTCGTTGCAGAAAATTCAGTGGACTTTCTCCATGTAAAATTATGCTACAAATTAAATGCATTAATAAGGCAATATGTACTACATTTCCAAGTAAATGTTTATATGATTGGGCTGCTGATTGGGATGTATGTATGTATGTATGTTATTCCAGCACTTGACAAGAAACAACATAGAAAGTCTGGTCCCACAACTTTCCACAGTACCTTTCTTTGTAAATAAATGTCAATCAACAATAAATGAAGGAAAGAAGAATGACTGATTCTGGTTTTCCAGCAAAAAATGCATTTGTTGTAAATAGTATTATAAATCTAACATTGGGTGGGTGGATAGATAAATAATAAAACAATCAGAAACAAAAACTAAATCTACCATCTAGGTTATTTAGAAACCCGAACAAAGAGATAGCTTATTTAATAAAAACCCTGAATTCTTACAATATCTGTCTGCAGCAGATCAATACATGACCCATAACATATTGTGAACTGAAAATTTCTTTCTCTTCCTTCCAAGCACTGTTTCAAATTGGTATTCATTTTGTCTAAGTCTTACCGCCCAGTCCTTGCTTATGGAACTATAAAATCTTTAGACAACATGGCGGAAAGAAATATTTCTAAACTCTTCATAGTTAATAGGATGTTACGGTTGTCCCCCCTTTTTTCTGCTTTTATAGAGTGTAAGGCTAGAAAGAGATATTGTTTTGTTAGTCATGGGTAGCTTTCATTGAAACATTATTTTTCTAGTGGTTGCAAGAATAGATATAGATGAGTTAATATTTGATATGTTTAAGAGAAAATCTGCTTTCCCTATCTCTAAACCCAAATTAAATTCTTGGAAATTTCTGTATTGAGATCTACTTCTCTGTAACACATGAAGGTGACAGAGAATAGCTTCAGAGGAACACCTACTATTTGTTTCAGAGGAATAATTGTGTCCACTAAACTTATCCTCTTTAATTTGCTTTGCTTTCCATTTGAGAGGACAGCAAAATCTATTTCCCAGACAATTTTGCATAGCAAAGATATTAATACTGTGGGGTTTAATTGTATCCTGTGTTTAAATACATTGTGGGTGAAACCCTAGACCTCTCTTTAATTGCTGTGAGAAAATAGCCTGATTTCTCTGAGATTAGGCACACGCTTATGTATACTTTGACCCAAGAGTGCCTTCTTCAGAATTAATCTTCTAAGGTAGTTAGGATTTACTATTCAGTGAGTGTGCTGTGGACCTATTCATGACAAACGGTGCCTAATCAACCAACCTTACCCTCCAGACCTTTCTTTGACTATTGGAGTTTTCCTTCAGCTACTGATTTCACACATCCCTTGTCCAGTTGCTTATTAGCAAACCAGCCTCAGAGGAGGCAATTGGAGTAAACTTAATGATTCCTCTTTAATTAAAGAGGTTTATGCTTTAAGTAATATCCTTGCAAATTGGAAACGAGCAGAATGTCCATTTCAGCTGCCGACAAAATGACCCATTCAGTTCATCTCACAATATTTCACTCGCTATTGATGGCTGCTTTTTTTGGGGGGGGAGGCATATTATAGTGGCTTCCTCTCTCGTCTATGAACCAGGATTCCATCTGCTCTCTTGCGACTGTTGCTGTTAGATATTGCAAAATGTGCTGCCTTTCAAATATTTATATTCATCAGCGTTTGCTTTGTTTATATTTTTGGCAGCAGAGTTTCTATTAAAAAATGGGCTTCTCTGCTTAACTAAACAAAATGTGTCAAAATGGACTTTGCTTCTAAATATCGGCAAAGTACCTTTGGCAATTGGAAGGAGTTCAGAATCAACACACCACCCCAAGCAAGTGTGTGAGCTACACTCACATCTGTAATCTCCTCAGACGTTTCTCTGGGAAAAAGATTTTGACAAAGTATGTGCATTCCTTTGGCTGTGTCCCTTTGCCATAAATGGGAATAATAGCATACGGGCAGTTTCAAAAGGCAAATGTCATAATTTGCAACCTCCAAAGTGGAAGGCAAGCAATCCAAATTCACAAATCTCAGGGTCCCTGAATTGTTGCAGGTTTGGCAAAAGGATGCATGTCCTTTCCTAAGGCCTTTTTGTTTTACATTGAAATCACAGGGCATAGATCCTTTGTAAATGACTGTGCCCAAAATGTTTTTTTTTTTGGGGGGGAATGACAATTAGAAACAAACTGTAGATATTCATTATATTGAGGACATTAAAAAAAAAAAAATCAAACAGATCCAGATTATAATTTAACTGGGTAAGTGGCTTCCCCCCCATACTAATGGTTATATACTTCAATTTCCCCCTCCTTCCCTGTCTTGTTTAGCCCCCCCCCCCTCCTGTTCAATATATGATCAGAAGCAGACTCAAAGGAAAACATTTTTGTGGTCAACTCTCTAGCTATTGTTACAGCAATAAGCTTTGCTTGGCTGAGAGCGTGTTGCCTGCCTGTTCGAGTCTCTCTGGAGGGAAATGCAGTCTTCATTAAACAAGCCTTTTAACAGTAAGCCAAGCTTGATTAAAATCAGATACAGATGAAATCATTCCTTTACCTTTGTAGTTCTGGGCCTTTGCAATAATTCTGGAGGCTTAATAATACTTAAGAGACCTCTGGAATCCTACTGAACAGCCGGTTATTCTTTGCAATCACTCTTTAGAAAAGTCCAAATGAATGGTAATTTATTTCTGTCCTAAAAATATGTTTATGTGATGTGTGCATAAATAACAGGAGGACTGGACAAAATTTTACATAGTTTACAATGCTGCATGGAATCTTTCTGCAAGCACTTCCTGGGATTTTTTTTTTTTTTAATAAATAGGTAGTCTTCAAAATTGTGTTCAGTGGTCTGATTCTCGTTGTCAGAATATACATGTCTGGCAACAATCACAGGTGACATTATGTTAACACAGAGCTACCGCTCTGTCAGATTCACTCAGTATTTGACCAGTCACTCTGATTTTTCTTACCTTAGACCTTTTAAGGTATGTTTATAATTTTAACAAACATCAGACAAAAAGAATGTGAGCACTGTTTTGCTCATTAGGTGTCAGGGAGTGGAGGGTACAATGGACTGGGCTTCCTGAAAGCTATTAAACCCATTGCCAATCATTTAAAACAAATTTCAAATTCAGTTTATTAAATTCTTAGCAGTAAATGTGAACTCACTAATTTGAATTCAGGATTGATTTTGTATTTGTATTTTTTTTATTTTTTACTAAAAGTGGATATTGAGTTCTAGTCTTGCCTAAGTATGAAAGCTAGCTGGTTGAGAGATTTGGGCTAGCCTCTGTCTCTCAGCCCAATCCATCTGAAAGAGTTGTCAGAAAAATAGGAAGAGTAAGGACAATTAAGTATGTTCTCCGCCTTGAATTATGTACAAAAAAAGTCAGAAAATAAATACACATGGTGTATATTTTTGTTTGAAAAGCCAAATAGAGGAATTTTCGAATTCACACATTAGAGGAATCAGCGAGTACATCTTCAAGTCTTTCTTGCAAGCCCACAGGCCTGACTGTTGGATAAAGCCTTCATTCAAAGCATAGATCATTTACTTTTTGATCATTTACTTAAATGTGCAAAGATAGTTTCAAGCATCTGAATACAGAGAGCAGAGGTTTCAATTCACCCCATCTGTGAGTAAGCAAGCAACTTTAGCTAATCAGGATTCTGGCTGCATTCATGACAGCAGGCCTTCAATTTGACTAGATTGCTTTAGCAGGATGTGTTTAAAAGGCCCTAAAATACTTTTTCTACAGGTTTCTAATTTTCAATTATTTTTTTTACATGTTGTACATGGTCATTTTAATTGCTCTAACATTTGAGCAACATTGGCATAATCAGGCCCTATGAAACCTGCATTTTCTTTAATCCATAGCTATTGTGAACGGATCCTGCCATAAGTAAAATTGTGAGCTGTGATTGTTGTGAGCTAGATTGTTATTTGCCGCACGATTTGTACACAAATGAGATGATGGGCAACCTAAATAATCATATCCAAAATTTAAGTGCATATCCAACCTGTTACAAATGTTGACATTGAGCTGACTATATTACATCTTCATATAAAGTATCACTAATTCCCTTCAATCAAAACATTTCAACCACAGATTTTCCTTCGT
Organism: Notechis scutatus; assembly: GCF_049901735.1. Taxonomy (NCBI): domain Eukaryota; kingdom Metazoa; phylum Chordata; class Lepidosauria; order Squamata; family Elapidae; genus Notechis; species Notechis scutatus. The sequence goes on from NC_142011.1 coordinate 77,599,956, forward strand.
GGTATGCAGACTGTTTTTATCTATACATTTGCTTACTTCTTCAATCAAAACAAAACATGTTCTTATAAATATACGAGAAATATGCTATTTGTCTAACAGCATTTGACTTAGATAAGTCAGAGTATCAGTTTCAAAAATTAAAATAAAATTATCAGCACCATTTTTGTGGTTATCCTTTGGTGATCTTTACAATGTACAGGTTTATTTTTATGTATAGCTCTTGTATTAAAACATCAGATACATTCTTGTCATAAATGTTTTGTCTCTAAGCAAACTATTTAAGAATTGTATGTTCAATTGCTAGTTTTATGTGGTATGTTCCCATTCCATTAATGATACATACAGTCTTTCAGCTAAAGATAATCATATTATTAAAATATATATTCTAACAAATGTAATTAAGTATATAATACAAATCAATCTAGTCATGTTTGATTCATCCATTCTCTTAAAATGGATACTATGCATATTTTTAAAATTTTATTTTACTTTCCCATTTTAAAAATAAAAATCTCTATAAACTAGTTCCTAGTTTAAAACTCTAGAAAGAATCCTAGATTGCATCATAGTATTAAATTCTGGTTCACCAATCTTAGTAATTGCCTTCCCTGTAACTAAGCACTTCATTTGTTCAAACTTGCAGGAGCTGTTTTTGAAGTGCTGCATTAATAGAGCAATTCTGCACTTTACTTTTATTATGTTCCAACAATGGCATCTTTTATTTCCTAGAAATTTGCTTTGTATAAAGAAGTGAACATTAGTGTAATGTATAAATAGGCTTTTCCTCTGTTACATGTTGCCTATTGCTTTGTGGTTTTTGTTTTGTTTCAATCATTTGACCAGACATACTAAATGTCCATATTTAAAATGAATTATTATCTCAGGATAAAAAAAAATACTGTCTTATAATTGTGACGAGATAATCCCCTGGATTACCTATCCTTTTTGCAGAGGATAATTCACAATTTGGTAGCTGAGTGACCAAGGGCCAACATCTCTGTAATAACTTTTTAAATGAAAAAGATGATGAAGTATATTCAAATCAGATGAGTCTATTAAACTTAGTTTTTCAATTATTTTTTTAAAAAATAAAAATGTTTATTTAAAAATGTTTTTAAAGAAAAACATCCTGATATCTTATCAACTCTTTCTACTGCCACATTTAAGTACCCAATAGAATAAAGATATTGTTTCAGCTATTTCACCTGTAGGTCTATGCTAAAATCTTTATTATTTATTTTACTTCTCAATACATTTGTCGATATAGCAGGTTTTGCTGAAACTATTAACTTGTTTAGCCATTTTATCTTTTGTTTTCTATATTGATTTTTTTTAATTACCATTCTCATTTTAAATAAATATATTCAAAAAACTCTTTAAAAATACAATTACATGATTACAATAAAATACAAAAACAATAGTGTCAGTTTTGTATTTTTAAATTAATACCAAATGTATTAAATAGAATATACTTAAGCATTTGGAATTTTTTGTATTGTAAGTTTCTTTGTTGAAAAAGTAACCAAATTATTGTCTCTAAAAGGTGGGCAGTTGTCAAAACATTTTATCTCTGTATACTTGGCTCTATTTAATCAATGCTTTCTTTATTATTTATTCCTTATTATTATTTCATATAATTTATTATAATTATAATTTATTTATTATAATTTATTCAAGACTTAAAAATAAAAAATGAATACAAATTAATATAAATAAGGAAAAGAAAAGAGAAAGCTATCAAAGAAAAAGCTAAAAGTGCACAAAAGGAAAAAGTTAAAAGACTTTGTTTAAAAAGAAAAGAAAGAAAAAAAATACAAAGAAGTAGCTTCCAGTTTACTTCACAGCAGTAAATTTACCTCTTCCCTATGGTTACAACTTAACTCTATTCTTTCTATAATCTATTCTGTCTAATTATCAAAAGCATAAATCTCATTTCATGCAGAAAGTCAGAAAGGGTTTTCCAGTCAGCAGTAAATGCATATATTATCTTTCCTCTAATCAAATAAATTAATTTAGCCATCTCAGCAAGTTCTATCAATTTTACCACCCATTCATCCACTGTTAGGTAAGTTGACTCTCCATCTTCATGCACAATAGCAATCTCATTGCAGATTCCATGTACAAAAAAATAAAAAATGAATCCATGATTTCCAATTGTTTGTCCATGCACTCTGGCTTTAATTGTGTATTAATCTTCAAAATCTTCTATTATATGTATTTGAACCCAGAATTTTCTAGCTTTGTTACTTGTAAACCAAACATGATAAAAATATAGTTTTAAATTTGAAAGGCCCTAATACTTTCTAGACAATTTATCTGGTAATATGCACCAATGATACATTATTTTATAAAAATTATATTTAAGATTATAATATAATGCACTGGATCTGTTAGAGTTTTTATGTAGTCTCTTCTGACACCTCCATTTAGAACTTTTCCAATTTTTCTTTATTTTTTACTAAAATTTCCCTTAGCCTTAAAATCTTTTCTTTCTTTCTTTATTCCTTTGTAAGCCATAAAAAATATAATTCACCAAATGGAATATTATCCATACATTTTTAAAATGTGGCAATTCTTTAGCTGTAAAATGACTTTACCCAAAAGTGCTTAAAAATGGGGTTTAGTTGTGCTCATGTAATAATAGACTGAAATTACAACTGTGAGCATGATTGAAATCCTTTGACTTCCAGTTATAATCTCCTCATGAGGAGCAGTTGTCCAGAGTGAAAATTGTCAATCTTACAATGCCTTCTTTTCCAAATCCTCAATAGAAGCTCATTAATCAATACTTTTCTCTGTATATCTTCCAATTTTCTTTTTTGCTTTGAACTTTATTTATTTAGAAGACATTGTTTAACTAGTAAGATCAGGAGATGAAGGCATGCTTTTGTATGTTTGAGAAGTAAAGTTCCTTCCTTTCCCCATTTTGTTTAAACACAATTTCTTGCTATGTGCAAAGGTTACCATTTGGTCTGCAGAGTGTTGGAGCTTAGCATTAAAGTATTTCCTCTAGGAGTCATGGATATAGTAATGTCTTGGCCCCATAGGCAACAGTTGATTAGCAAAAGCCAACACTCTCTCTTGTGTTAGGAAGTGTTAGGATTAAGCACAATGATTTATAAACCACAACACATCCTGGCTTCAAAAATAAAATCATTAATTAAGTAAAATGGTTTGTGATGCTACATACTTTTTTCATAACTTTTATAGCTTTGGACAGGATAATAAATTGTATGGGTTTTAATAATTTATGAAGCGCCTGTTGCTCTAATGTGAAAATATTAACTTCACTTGCCCTTTTCCTTTGGCAGTGGTGTCAATAATATAAAATAATAAGGCATTTTGTTTCCTTCCCCCTTCCTTCTGGATCTCAACTATCAGCCATGTGGCTTCACAATATCAACATCTGCTTGGGTCTTCATTAAGCCTTCCACCACCACTACAAAAAAAAAAAAAAAAAACTTTGGGAAGAGAAGAGAGTTAGTTTTGTTGATGTGATCTCTGACCTTACAAGGTATTGGCAAAGGGTAAGACCTTTTCAAATGAGAATATTTCTTTGAGAAAAAGCTTGCACTTGTTCCTTCAGCAAACCCTTTCCACGTCCATGGGAACCATGCAACAGTTTTTACGTATGTTTGCTGTAAGGGAGATCTTTGAACAAACATAATGATGTGATCTCTTCCTACTGATACCATAATAGAGCTGTGAACCTAAAATCAGCAAAAAGTTGCCTTCTTTTGGACATGCTATCATTTAGGATGAGATCCAGTTGTCTGCACTAACACTGAGGGAACATTCAAAGACTTCTGTTGTTTTGGAATATCTCAGTTGCAGAACATACTTCTCAATGTGATACTTGCAGATGTATTGGATCAGTTGCTTTTGAACATGTTGCCATAGAATTATGGAAATTGGAATCTAACATATTGGGAGGTCACCAAAGTGCAGATGGCTGCTGTCTGGTTCTGAAGATCAGAAAAAGGGTTGATTTATTCCCAGTGTATCAGTGTTCTTGGAATTAAAGAGTGATCCTGCTTTTCTCTGCAGCTCTTTAAAAGAACACCTTCTGCTGCTGTTATTCTTTTGGCTAGAGAATATGTCACTTTATATTCTGCAATGCCATCATATATTGCAAAGAACTAGAAATAACAAGAGTCCACAAAAGAGCATGTGTCAATACAACCTGGTCTCCCTATTGAATTTGAGGCCAAATGTGTTGTAAATACAACAAACAGGGTGATTGTTTTGAAACATTTGCTCTACAGTGATGCCTCTTAGTAATGCCCAAATGGCAGAAACTATAAAGAAGTCCATTAAAGGCCTCGTGAAGAAAAGTATTTACCAAAAGAAAATTACCAAAAGGAGATGCTTCTTTATATACAGGTTCACTGAAATTAACATGTTGGTCTGTAATGTGCCTTAAAACTAAAGATTTTGGGAACCTGGCTGTTCTAATGCATATAAAATCTTTCCCAATCATTTTATTTCATCTGAAATTCCTATAATGTTGACATTATAGATAGATAGATAGATAGATAGATAGATAGATAGATAGATAGATAGATAGATAGATAGATAGATCGATCACTAAACTGTAAGGCACTCTTCAAATTCTGTCCTAAACATTCAAAGAATTCTACAAATGGCTTGTGTTTGAGTCTCCATTATTACCTTTGTAAATGCAACATATTTTTCTGTGGAAATCAATTTGTGGGCACAAGTGTGTTACACCTTACTTTCTGTGTATGACCTACATTTTAAAAGAGGGACATGCTGCATTTGCAAGCACTTTGATCTTAATGGTATACCTCTTTTTATTAACTTCCATAGAGGTAGTTTTGTTCTAACCAATATGGAAATAGAGTGTATATATAGAATCGAGCTGGAAGAGACCTTGGAGGTCTTCTAGTCCAGCCCCCTGCTCAAACAGGACATCCTATATCATTTCAAACAAGTGGCTGTCTAGTTAAAAACCTCCAGTGATGAAGCACCTACAATTTCTGAAAGCAAGCTGTTCCACTGGTTAATTGTTCTTACTGTTAGGAAGTTTCTCCTTAATTCCAAGTTGCTTGTCTCCTTGATTAGTTTCCAACCATTGTTTCATGCCCTGCCTTCTGGTGCTTTGGAGAATAATTTGACTTCATTTTCTTTGTGGCAGCCCCCCAAATATTGGAATACTGCTATCATGTCACCCCTAGATCTTCTTTTCTCTAGACTAGCCAAACCCAAATCCTGCAACTGTTCTTCATATGTTTTAGTCTCCAGGCCTTTAATCATCTTAGTTGCTGTTCTCTGAACTTTTTCAAAAGTCTCAATATCTTTTTTGTAATGTGGTGACCAAAATTGGTGCAGTATTCCAGGTGTAGTCTTACTAAGGCTTTATAAAGTGATACTAATACTTCCCATGATTTTGATGCTATGCTTCTGTTTATATAACCCAGGATTGTATTAGTTTTTTTTTTGCTGCTATTGCACACTGCTGGGTCATATTCAAGTGGTTATCCACTAGGAATTCAAAGTCCCTCTCACAGTTACTATTTTTGAGCCAAGTGTCACCTAATCTGTTTTTATACCTTCAATTTTTCCTGCCTAAATGTAAACCTTTGTTTTTCTTCACATTAAAATTAATTTTGTTGAATTGTTTAAGTCTGTCAAGATCTTTTTGGATCCTGAGCTTGTCTTTTGGAGGGTTGATTGAGAATGAAATAAGATTGGTTTGGCATGAACTTTTTTTTTTTTTTTTACAAACCCATGGTGGATACTAGTTATAACTTTACTTGTTTCTAGACGTTCACATATCTGTTTTTTGATTATCTTTTCCAGGACCTTCCCAGGTATTGATGTTAGACTGATTGGTCTGTAGTTTTCAGGGTCTTTCCCTCAGGGTCAGCCCTTTTCCAATCCTTAGGTATTTCCCTGATGCTCCAGCATTTTTGAAAGATATGATAAGTGGTTCTGAGATAACATCTGCCAGCACCTTCAGAACTCTGGGATGTGATCTGTCAGGTCCCATAACTGAGAGAGGGTTTTTTTTTTAAAGCATCAATATTTAGATTCCTCATTTTTGCACGATTTCATTAAAGTTGAGAATAATTTTTGTTAGGTTTTTTTTTTATCCTGAATTTATTGTTATAGAACACACCTAATACTCCTTCCTGCCCCTATTTTCCACACAATAACAACCCTCTGATGTGATGTGAGCTGACAGACAGAGGGAATGACCCAGAGTCCCAGCCGGCTTTTGTGACTCACAGTTCTAGTTCCACCTTAGCCGTAAGGCACCAGGCTAGAAAATCTCCTGCTTTCCAGCCTTGTGCCTTAACCACTAACCAAACTGGTTCTTACCAATCAAGGATACACATTTTGAAGCCTAATGAGCGGCATAAAAATTAAATAAATAAATAAGAAATTAATTTACTTTGTGATAGCAATTATGACACAATATTAGGGATGTTTTTGGATGTTTAAACCTCCTTATACTGTTTCAGATAATTGCGTATGGCTAGATCTTATCAGTGTAAAAATTCAAAGAGTGAACAATATTTAACAGGGTTCACATAATTCTTGAAAATAAGTGTTCTTGATATCATGTGACATGAAGTAATTTTAATTTGGGCAGAAGGACAGCCTTCAACTTTTTCACTAATTTCTGCCTCTAGTGAAGTCACCTGTTGAAGATAAATCAAAATAAGTTTGCATGTATGCATAGATGTTGACCAAGTATTATATAGAATCTTACATTATTTCATCCAGGGCAAAATAATCCCTTCAAAGTATGCTATTATTTGTCTTTCTGAACAATGCACTCCGGTTATCACCTCAGAACACATCTGATTTCTAAGTGAACTTCAAATAATTTCTTTGTTCCCAGCTTGGACAATCATATTATATCTTAATAAGACCTTTAAAAAGTCCTATTCAAATGCATGGTTAATGCAGAAGCCTTTAAATAAATGAAATGGCTGCTTTGGCAGAAATTAGTTCAACAAATTAATTTTAAGATTTTATTTTATTTTACGAAGCCTTTGATCATAAGCCGCTTTCAGAAGACTTCTTAATATGAAAAGTTACATGAAATCTTTTCTTTTTTTTAAAAAAGGGATGATTTGTGAAACTAAAATATGGCTAATACTATGCATAAAGGCACAACAATTATAGGTCCTTCTTGATTAAATGTTTCTCTTAACTGCTGTGGTACGATTGCTGTGCTGTATCTAAAAACAACAGTACTTATGGGAAGCATAACACTGGGAAATATTATTTTTAATCCACAGAGAAAATCCTTTGCTTATTTTATAAAATAAGACGCTGCTGATTTTCCCGGATAAAGAAAAACGAAAAGAAAAGAAAATGAGGTAGGGAAGGGGGCAGCAAAAAGAACAACCCTGTACAAGTTTTGTAATGACAGAGCATACAAACTTCTGGCCCAATTCTGTTTCAGGCAAAACAAACAAACAAATCAACAAATCAGTACAAACACGGAACAGATGTTTGACTGAAAGGAGATTTAGCTAAGGCTAGTGGGGGTCATTTCTTAGATGTCAGCTGCTTTGAGAAAGCTATGTATTAAATCATATCTGATGTCTCTAATCTACTATAAAAATCTTCATAATAGAGCCAGAAATCAACTAAGCAATGATTAGTTTTTTCTGATGATGGAATTATTAATGGCATGTTAAGGATTAATTTTAAAATTCTGCTTTCTTGTATCACTTGGCTTCTGCTTAACAAAGGGAAGTATTTGTATGTTGTTTAAGGGAGATATATGGTTTCAAGGGAAATAAAAAGGAGTGTTTCTTTTTTTTTTTTTTCTGAGATAGAACAGTAGATAAAATTAAGGAAGGAGATCCAAGATTTCATTAGCCTTTTATAGAACTCCGAGGTAAGATATTATTCTATAGCTTCATCCCAAAATTGACAATACTACTGTTGTTTGGAGAGCCATCATTGCATGAATTAAACACTCTGGCACTGAGCTTTATCCAGTGGTTCCATTCCACTGATAGCCAAAGTGAGAAGACTTGTGGCCCATCTGACTTGCTGTATAGTTCACCCCGTTCAGAAGAGCTTTGTGACTTTGATGTTTGAGGAGCAACATTTGACCTGGGAACAGACAAAGGAAGGAAGAAGCAGAAACCCACTTCCATAAGTCCATTTGATTCTGAAGCTCTAGGCTGCATTTAAACCAGTGCTTCCCAAACTTTTTCCTTCATTGCCCAAAGTCACTTATTAGAATGTCCTTTTCACCCTTTGTGGGTAAAACATTTTAAAACAGTTTAAATGTCCCTTATTGTGATTGGGTAATGGGTTTGTGGATTATTACCCATAGAAAAACCACTTTTATCTAATTTGGAATAATTTACCCAGATTTGTGAAACAGTGATTTAAATTTCTTGAGAGTTGTATCTATCCATACATACATGTGGTGGTGGTAATGATAAAGAGAAATATTCAGGGATGAAATTGCACTCCAGATTAATGACTGCATGAAGACAAGCAGTGGGGGGGAATCAGTGGTGTGCTGCAATCAGTTTAACAGCCGGTTCTGTGGGTGCATGCTTTGTGTGCAGGGAGCATTCAATAAACACAATTTGAACCTCTCCAGCTCACATTCTAGCCCTTCCCAATGAGTAGAACAGCTTAGGTGCAGTAATCCACTTTGCCGCACAAATCAGCTGAGCTGCAAAAAAAGGAAATGTACGACAGGATAGGGTAGAGTGGATGGGCAGGGCCAACAGATCGTCGTCCATACCGATTCACTAGAACTGATGCAAACTACCGTGTTTCTCCAACAATACGGCCTCCACCAATAGGAAGCCCCACCATGTTTTATTGGCATAAAATCAAATTAAGCCCCTCCCCCCAAATTAAGCCCCATATTAAACATGCGAAATGGGGGGAGGAAAGCGGGGGGGGCTTGCCGTTAGTAAGTACTTTTGTTGCATGCCCGGATATGGTGCTGCCTGCGTTGGTGGGGCACTTCATATCGGGAGACCTTCCACCGTTGCTTCTCCCTTCTCCCTTGCTGCCCCTTCTCCCTTGCTGCCGCGGTGTTTGGCGCAGCCACGTGCGGCCAGTCAGGGCTCCTCCCTGCAACCGGAGCCCTGAGGAGACACTTGCCTCAGCGCTCCCATCTTCCCTTTGCTTTGAAGGTAAAGCGAATTATTTTACAAAGCCTCCCCTGCCCCAGAGGGCAGCCCAACACGTGGGGAGGCTAATTTCCGGGTCTCTTCCGTTCCTCCCCGACCTCCCTACGCTGCGCGCCTCTGATGCGCCGCTCCCTTCAGCCCAGCGAGCTGTTCCACCTCAAAGAAAGGCCAGGCGGGCGGCTGCGGGCAGCAGCAGCGGTCTGAGCCGCCGCAGTGAAACAGCCACCACCCATAGCCCGATGCGGGAGAACGAGCGAGGTTAGCGCCCACCAGCCCGGGCGAGATTTGGGAACGAGGGGCAGGAGGAGGCACGACACACCCGCGGCTCACTTTCCCAGCTCTGCCCAGCCCTTACGGCTCTGGCGCGGCCCTGGCAGGATGAGCGGAGGGTCCGGCGGGAGGCGCTCGCTGCCCGCCAGGGCCGCGCCAGAGCCGTAAGGGCTGGGCAGAACTGGGAAAGTGAGCCGCGGTGTGTGTGTGTGCCTCCTCCTGCCCCTCCTTCCCAAATCTCGCCCGGCTGGCGGGCGCTAACCTCGCTCGTTCTCCCTGCGTCAGGCTACGGGTGGTGGCTGTTTCGCTGCGAGTGGCTCAGACCCGCTGCTGCTGCTCCGCAGCCGCCCGCCTGGCCTTTCTTTGAGGTGGAACAGCTCGCTGGGCTGAAGGGAGCGGCGCATCAGAGGCGCGCAGTGTAGGGAGGTCGGGGAGGAACGGAAGAGGCCCCGGGAAATTAGCCTCCCCACGTGGTTGGGCTGCCCTCGGGCAGGGGAGGCTTTGTAAAATAATTCGCTTTACCTTCGAAAGCAAAGGGAAGACGGGAGCGCCTGAAGCCAAGTGTCTCCTCAGGGCTCCGGTTGCAGGAAGGAGCCCTGACTGGCCGCACATGGCTGCGCCAAACGCCACGGTGGCCCGAACCCGAAGGTCTCCCGAATATCCAAGCTGTCGCCGCCCGCCCACCCACCCGAGGATGCAAGGGGGAGAATTAAGTCACCCCCGAAAAGACGTCCTAGCCGTTTTTTCGGGGGTCAAAAAAAAAAAAAGTCCCGGCCTTATTATGTGAGAAACACGGTAGCAGCAGCCCACCACTAGGGGGGAATGGGCTTTATTATATTTTGAAGCAACAAACTGAACAAATTGCACTGTTTTAAAACAGGAGCGGGGAACCCTGATGCAACCTGCTAGGTTCCATATTTGAATGTAAAGATACAAGCAATCCCCCTTTGTATACATTCTCATTCCTTAGGAGGCACACTATGTGTGTGTGTTTAGGGCAATATGTTTTTCTGTATTTGCATCTATGGTGTGATTTTTCTTCCTGCAAGAATAAGATGGGAAAATTGTCTAACAAAATTTAGGCCACAACTGCCACAAATTTCATTTGTGTATGAGTGCATAATTTCAATTTTATCTGAGAGGTATGAATGTGAATATTGAACCAGGTATTCTAGTGGTTAAGGCTGCAGTCTAGAAATTGTGAGACTGTGAGTTCTAGTCCTGCCTTAAGTATGAAAACTTAGTGGGTGACATTGGACCAGTCACTCTCTCTCAGCCCACCTCACTTCACAGGGTTGCTTTTATGGGAAAAATAGGAAGAAGAAAGTCTATGAAGTATGTCCACCACCTTGAATTATTTATTGAAAAAGAATAATGGTGGGAAATAAATAAAAATACTAAACAAATATTATGGAGTTTGCAAGATTAACTAGTTCTGTGTGTGTTTCCTTGCAAAACTGCACATTTTGGAGATTTTCTTTTCTTTTCCAGCAAACATTTTAATGCTGACTTTTAGCTCTTCAAACAGATAAAAGGTCTTTCTGCCTCCCATGGGTGTCATAGAATGTAACTCCTAGACTGAGAAATAAGCTAAGCTGGAGAGGTATAAAAGTGGGCTTGGGCATTCTATGTTCTATGCCTACCACTCAAGGATGAATGTGAAATGTTCTACAACTACAAAGATTCCAAAGGAGCAAAGTAGTGAAAGTGCTTTGTTTTTAAAAACAGAAGGAGGAGATGTTCTCATCTTATCATGAAAGTTTCATACTGAAACTGTGTGACTACAGTTGTAGTTCTGTGGATTTGAATGACAAAGTTCTCCAAGTCACTTCCCTAGAGGCTTGTTTAAGATTAAAGGATGGAAATGCTCACAGCCAATGTTACTTTTATTAGCATATTCGTCTATTGGATTTCTATTCACTTCTCCTTTAATTTTGTCACATATACATTGGCTGCATATAGCCAAATTACCAAACAGTAATATAATCTTGTACTGGAATTTGGAATGTTCTTTTTTGTGGGGAAAAAAAACCTATAGCTTCTCAATAACTTTAACTAATTAAATTTACACATTACAAATAAAGCCAAGCCAATAGAACACAATTTATTTTTACATACTTGGAAGTTTTACTTCTTCCATACATGTGAACTTCTAACCATCATGGTATGTTGCCCTGCTCCCCCTCCCTCAAAAGGCATATATGGCAAGAGTTCTACAGTGTTTATTCATCCCCCCCCTCCAAATAAGTCCTTGGAAAGCACGGATTCTGTGCAAGTCCAGATTCTGAGCTCAGTATAACAAGAATCACTGGTAAACAAGTCCAGGAAAGAACAGGAAAGCAGTCCATGAGCTAAGCAAGTCAGAATACATGGCATGACCCCACAAGGTATGGAACTGGAAATGTTGCTCCAGCAATGCTCAAGTCTTCAGGATGGGATTAAGTAGGCAGTGCTGGTGCAACCCTTTATGAGAGGCTAGCATTCTCTGAGCCCTGATCCTGATCAATACTCGCCTCCACACTTTCCTCTGCAGACTCAAACTTACTCTCTTCTTTTAAACTCGCATCTGGAGAGGGGTCCGGGAGTGGATGACACATGGCCATAGTTAACTATTCTGGCAGTTAAAGCCGCCTAAGTTGGAAGCTGCCAAGAATGGAAACAATAGCTCGATATGTACTATTCATTCATCTATCACATGAATGGTGACATCATTTTTCAAAATCTTTGAGTAAAATCTTGTAAAATAGGTAAGACTTTTCAAAATATTGTTTCTGCTCATTTTGAAGATATCATTGGGAGAAGAGATCTTCCTCAATATCAGTGTGTGAAAAACAAGCATAAGTAAGTCTTTATCACTCTTAGATCTTTTGCAAGTGATTGTTTTTCCTAACAAATAATTTGAAAAATGTACACATAAAGACACCATGAATAAAACATGCAATACTACTTATGTACTCAGAATATCTTCCACATTTTTCATTCATTTTCTTTGTTAACAAAAGCATCCAGTTAGCCTCCAGAGCTAATACGAATTGATAATACTATAATTTGCATTTAAGAATGAGAACATTAATTGTACTGCCACATTGTTTTTATTATGACAATAAACAAGATTTATTCTAATGAAGGCTATGATATAATAACTTTAAGTTAAAGCACCACTATGCGTTTGCACATTCCTCTTTCTAAACTACACAAGTACTGTATTTACTATTCCAAATGGTGGGTAACCATAAAAAACATTTTGATAGTTTAAAGAAACTGTCAGTTAATTTTATTTTCAGCTTACAAAACAGGAAACATGAGACACCGATAAGGAATAAGCACAAAGTGGTCCCATAGGAAAGTGGCATCTAAATTTACATTTAGGTACTTGAAAATAAGCCCTGCTATCTCAATGGAAGGCAGCTTCTTTGAAACCAGGAGGAAGAGGAGAAGGAGAGAGTAATAGTAGACAGCATAAATGCTGTTCCTGCCAAGTTGTCAGTTTTCAAGGTGATGGTATCTAACAGCTGCAAAGTGGGTTTTTTATATTCCAGAAAACTGTAAACCTGCCAAATCTGAGCTTTTAAAAAGTGAGATTCATTTTATTCTTCAGAAGCCTAGTCATAAGCTGTCTTATGCCTTCAAATAGACATTCCCAGTGTGCTTCAAGAGGATATTAAAATTTTATTATTTCACTGCACAAACCCACCTGCTCCTCCCTGAATCCCACCTACTTCCTTTTAAATTTGGTTTCCAAGACACTTTATAAACATATCAAGTAACTTTAACTGATAAAAATCCCCATTGGCTGATGGGGGAGGGGTTTGTGAGGGAGAGCAGAAAAGTAAGTGCAATTCATTGAAAATGTGTTCTGTCGAGTATAATCATGCAATGTTTAGAACCTACTTTATGTCTGTAAAAAAACATTGGTTTGGGTTAGGCTACCAGCAAGATACTTCAGAAATGTTTGAATTACTAACCTTGGCCTAATAAAGATTCTTGCACACCCAATGTTCAGGTTCTTTGGCTACAACCCTGAATAATATGGTGGGATATTCTTTGTACCCAGAAAAAAATACTTTATCTGACACCTTTATCTGTGCCCATAGTTAAATGCAAGTAGTTAGTCTTAGGAAGGACAAATGAAAGTTGCCTGCTGTGCCCTTAATGTTGACACAAAAGCTGCAAAGGAAGATTTTATTCACGTTCCCTTGAGTGTGAGCAGTAACCTCTGAATGATAATGAACTCTGTTGGCCTGGATCCTGACTGTGCATTTACACCCATGGAAGCAAACACAAAGAAGAATATACGCAGTATATTCAGGAAAGCCGAATATACATTTTACACGGTGATCATTTTGTCTCAGTTAGTTTTGGATATTTCTTTTTTCCCCTTTCCTTCTGAAAACAGAAGTTTTAATCAAGTGTTTCCATGTTGGTGCTTTTCTACTAATAAGCTGCATTTTTATTTTTATTTTTTTGGGGGGGGTCTGGTAACATTTCATTTTGCTTTTTATTTCCTGAATACGCTGTTCTGTAGTCTAAAGGATTTCATGATAGCTTTTTTGTTTTTGTTTTGTTTTGGCAAAAACATTGGTTACCTTAGTTAACTAGATAACTACTCATAGCAAAAACAAAAAGCCTGGATTGCAAAGGGAAGTGATTCCTCCATCAACTTTTAGGTCAACTTCAGGCCAACTTTAAATGAGTAAGAGGTCTCTTTCAAGTGCATTTCCAGATATATGTGATCCCCAAACCATCAATGATATGCAGAGAATTTATTACTTCTGCCCTACTTACTTGTAAATAAGAACCATCAAACAAATTTGTAAATTCATACATGTAAACTTTGACTGTACAACTATTTTCAAATATTCAGGTTTTGTTTTTTTAATGTAACCTTGGACGTTTTATTCGAGGCAGGAAAAGCTATAGAAGTTTGAATTGTGCCTCTGCTGGCTTATGGAATTCTTGTGGAAAAAGGTTAAGTACAAAATGAAAACTATTTGAAGAATACAGCCTTCCTTCCTTCCTCCCTCCCTCCCTCTTTTCCTTCCTTCCTTCCTTCCTTCCTTCCTTCCTTCCTTCCTTCCTTCCTTCCTTCCTTCCTATAACTGTCTTTTATCCTTTTCAAATCTCTCCCTGTCTACATCTTATTATTGTCACTGAGTACAAGTTCAAATCTGAATGTTAAGAATCTTCAACGATTACTGAGTTTCTTCATAGAACTTTTCTGTGAAGGTCAGGAACCTCTGCTTCCTCACAGTAATTCCTTGATAGTTTCTGAGGGAATGTAGGTAAAACAGTACCTTCTGTCACTGGCCTCTTAAATTCCTCTCTACATTCCCGAGCTTTAGACTGATCCAGAAAATAGCCTGCTTTGTAGAATGTTTACCCTTGCCTCTGCACTCTGATGGCAATAGTCCCTTGACACTTCCTCTGCCATCTGTTCAAGACTATGGTTTGCAATATAGAAGAAGTAATAAAAACCCATTGTAATATATTTAAACAATGCAATTGGGGAAGGTGTTTTCAAAGAGAAATGGAGCACTTCCTTGGGAACTCAAGATGTTTGGACATCCTATGTTATTTATTTATTTCAAAACCAGCACTCTTCCTGTTTTTAAATCATAAAGATTAAATTGTCTAAAGTAAGCCGAAGCTCATGAGCAGACTAAAAGAGCTAGAAGCACACATCTGTACATTATTTTTTTCCTGTTATTCATTACCTCTCAGCATTAATGTTCAATGACTAATATTTGAAAAATAATCCAAAATGTTGAACAATAGTCTCTTGGATGCTACAGAATTAGGGATTTCCCTGGGCGGATTACTCATACAATTAACAAGTAGTAATTCACAGGCTAGTATTCCCTGTTTGCTTATTTCATTTTGAAAGGGGAAAAAACCCTTACTATATTTTAGAATGCTAGTGACTTCTATACTGAAATTGAAAAATTAACAGATTCCAAATTCAGTATATTAATTCAATTCATAATAAGCAGGATATTGTATGGTTTTTGCCATGTCATGTAAAGGCATGAGTTCCTCTCATCTATTTTCATAGAATCTCTTCCAGCAATACCTGAACTTCCAAAACATGATATTATGTCCCAGAGTAAGAGATCAATCTTGTATCTAATGGCTAGTGCATCTCTCATTCTAATGCAAGTATATCACACTGAAATAGTCAACCCATAATCAAAGTATCTGGTACGCAGCAATGTGCTACACAACGCTTACTGGAAAACAGTGTTCTAATGTGGATGGAGACAATGCAGTTCCTCGTGTAAAGGCAGACAGTGTCCTCTTTTATACCATACATGGTCTGGAAGTAAAAACTTCTACCATAGTACCATCACCCACTGCTGTTATATCAATGGAAGTATGCATATTCTCAGTTGTATGATTTACCAGCACAGGCTTTCCTGGTTTCAATCTTCACAATTTATGTTTGTTATTAGACTGACATTTTCACACTTACCAGCTTTTAAGAACATAAGCATAAGGATTAAATCTGTTAAAGGTAAGGGTAAGTGTGTAAAATAACCAGTCAAAAAGTGAAGCTTTCTTTAGGAGCAGAAAGCATAACTGCGACTGGTATTTTTAGACACCACTCTGAAAATACAGAATGGCTGCCTGGATGGCTGGATTTATTGATCTATGCCACATGAACAAACATGATGTAGGGCGTCAATGAAGTAATTCCCTAATATTTAGATAGATGGTATCTCTGTATAAACGGAAAGGCAAGATCTAACATTTTATTCACAGGAAGGCAGAAGAGAGGTTTGGAAAGAAATTAAGGGCATGGTTCAATTTCTTGCAGTGAATATTAAAAACATTTTCAGGTATTCCTCAATCTGACAACCATTCATTTAACAAGCATTTGATGTTTCAACATCATTGAAAACACTTATGACCGTCGCGGCATCTGCACGTTCACATGATCAAAATTCAAAATTGGTTGCAGCATCTCAGGGTCATGTGATCACCATTTGCAGCTTTCCCAGACAGGTTCTGACAAGCAAAGGCAATGGGGGGGGGGGAAGCAGATTTGCTTAATGACCATGTGATTTACTTAACAACCACGATTTGTTTAACAATCTGTGGCAAAAAAAAAGGTTGCAAACCCAGTGCCACTCACTAAATTATAATCTTGGGATCCATAAAGAAGCTAGGAACTTAACTTGCCAAATCCAATCAGGTTTTGGTGATCCCAGGAACATCTATCTATTACATACGTACATACATACATACATACATACATACATACATACATACATAACATACTACAATTATGGAAAATAGCTTCAAGACCATTTCCACTTACCTAATCAGAGATAATTTTAAAGACATTTCTTTACTGAGATGATTATTATGCAAGTCACAAAGTTTCTGGAATAAAGACATATTTTTGAAGGAGCTCAGTGAAATTTATTCTGCAGGGTAGTTCTTATTCTGTCAAACGTATGGAATAACATAGAATTCAGCATAAGAATTCATTTGTATCCAGGGGTGGGATGCTACCAGTTCGGCCTGGTTCTATAGAACTGGTAGCTCTGAAGAGCAGCAGACACCAAACTGGTTCGGTGTCTGCTGCTCTGCTTGGCCTATCCACCCGCCTGGGCTCTGCTTTGCGCAGCACAGCTGAGGTTGAAAAAACAGGAAAGAAGAGTAGTTTGAAACACTGCACACCCGTGCGCAGTGCTTGTCAGCTGTCTGGGTGGCACAGCTGAGGTTTATAGGAAATGGTCTACATGCGCGTGCAAAATACATTCTCACCAGGGGTGGGATTCCACTTGCTGGAGAACCAGCAAATCATGCCACTGGCTGGCCCCACTCCACCCCACCCTGTCCCACCCACTCACTCCTTACCTGGCATGAGCACCATCAAACTTGCCTTCTAAGTTGCCATTTTTCCTCCCCCCGACCATCAGCTGTTCTGCTGTGCCGGGAGATTTAGATTAGCTAGAAAGCAGGAAACCATTGAATTTGTTGCTTTCTAGCTAATCTAGAAAGCAGAGCTGAGCCTGAAGCTTCTATTATTCTGACTCAGGTAGCAGATGGCAAAACACAGATCTCTAAGTGAATCTGTGATTCTGTGAGCAACTCAATCTGCTTGCCTGCTCTGCCTGATTTTGGGTAAAAGTTGCTATTTTTAATTAAAAAAATCAATATTTACATAAATATTTATAATATTTACATACAAGCCATGCCCAGCCAGTCACATGACCACCAAGTCATGCCCAGTCAGCAAGTTATATGATCACCAAGCGACACCCAGAAATTAGGCCACACCCACAGAACCGGTTGTTAAGAAATTTGAATCCCATCCCTGTTTGTATCCCCTTGCCTTTCTTATTTTTTATAAATAACTCAAGGTGGTGAACATACCCACCACACCTTCCTCCTCCTATTTTTTCCACAACAACAATCCTGTGAGGTGGGTTAGGCTGAAAGAGAGAGAGAGAGAGAGTCACTGGCCTAGATGACTTTCATGGCTAAGGTGGAACTTTAACTCATGGTGTTAGACTTTCTAGCTTAGTGCCTTAGCTCTCACTATGTGTTACAGACTTACAGTTTGAGGGCTTATATTTCTCATATATTTCTTATATTTTGCTACTGTAATCTGGTCCTTTCCTGTATTTCCCAGTATTTGATTGGCCCAGTATTTGATTTTAGGGAATGAAATATTGTCAATGCATACATTAAATGAGAGTGATATATTCTCTCTGGGTCTGTGAATTTATGTATGTTTTACTAAAGCAGAAGGTACAGATGGAATTAACCTTGAGCTATTCAACGTTGCTAGTAAGTTTGAAAAAGTTCAAAATAGCACTATTATACCTTTTGGGAGTCATGCATAATAAGTCAGATGTCTTCTATTTCTAGTTGCTTTTAGTAGAAAATTGTTTAGTAGGAGAGAAAAAGAGAGGTACACAGAGTTTAAAATTTTGTCCTCAAACATTTCACGTGTATAGTTTTACAAGGCATTTTATCTGATTCACAACAATGAGCCAGCCCAGACAAAGCTAATATCTTATCACATCCTAGGTATATTTTTTAATATTACATGCAAATATCAAGGGTTTAATTCACAAATAAAGGGAAGATACAAATCTTTAAGAAAGTTTTTCATTTCTCTTGAAACAACATAATAAAAAGACAGAGTCATTAT
This sequence comes from Notechis scutatus, assembly GCF_049901735.1. Taxonomy (NCBI): domain Eukaryota; kingdom Metazoa; phylum Chordata; class Lepidosauria; order Squamata; family Elapidae; genus Notechis; species Notechis scutatus. Next base: position 77,618,541 of record NC_142011.1, read on the forward strand.
TTATTCAAAAAGGATATTTCTCTGCAAAATCCTCTTCAGTATCATGATTATAGAAGGCTTTTCTCTTGCCTTTCTTTCTGGAACCTCAAAATGTGTGCTTAGTAAGAATTTCTGCATTTGCATAATTTAAAAAGCAGCCATGGTGTTGCATTATTTATTTCTGGGTTCTGTTTTCAGAAAGAAATGGAGCAGTACAGTTCCAACTGCCCTCCTTCACCTTGAAGTGGCCCTATATGTTCTACAATTTGGGAATCAACTATTAATTTTATATAAATCCTAACCATAAATCCACTTCATCAGTTGAATAATGAAATATTTTCAAATGTATTAAGTCATTAAAATGAGACAATCATGCATTTTGGTATAGTGACTTTGGTATAACCATATTTCCATATTTCTACAATGGATTTTACCTCTTATTTATTTGAAGAATGTGTAAACCAGCCTACGTTTAAAACATTTAAGGACAAGACACACAAAAAGTGAAGACAAGGCACAGAAGACAGTGATGGTGATACATGTAGGGGTGCCAATGACAGGAACATCAGGAGGAAGGACTATGACAAGAAATGCCAGTGCCTGTAGGAGGAAATAGAAAGGATGTGGAAAGCAAAGGCCAAGGTGGTCCCAAAGTGGGGTAGGAGCACTTGGGACTGTGACTTCTAACCTGGGACTATGGCTCCAACAACTTGAGAACTTTCCGAAGAGTGCGGTGCTAGGAGAGCTAAGATACTGGGATCCAAACATAGTCAATCACCAACCAAAGTTTTATTCTTCCAAACTTTTGGGCTTGTGCTGGAGCCCATCTTCAGGGAATTTTCTCTCTCTAGAAGATAGCCTCAACCTTCCAGGCCTCTGGTCATCTATAAGGGTGAGAAGAGAATTTTATATCAGTGGTCGTATGCTACTGGTTCAGACTGGTTCAGCTGAACTGGTAGCAAAAAATGTTACCAGTTTGGCAGAACCGGTAGTTAAAAAAAAAAAGCCTCTAAGGATCAGCTGAGAGGAGGGAAAAAAGCCTCCACCACCAGCTGAGAGGAGAAAGAAGAGAAAAGTGCAGGATTGGCCCTCCTACCCGCCCCTGCGCTTTTCTGTTCTTTATCCTCTAAGCTGATTGGCACTGCAGGCCTTAGCTGGTGTGTGGAAAGCTGCGCGCACACACACAATCGCTGAACCGGTAGGATCCCACTGCTGTTTTATATATATAGTTTTATCCAGTGATGAAGGCTGTTTGTACCTGCACATGCAACAGAACATTTTATAACTGGAATATGGGAAACAATGTATTATGACCATCTTGAGTTTCACATTAATCATACTATGCATTTTGACAAGCTTAATGTTCAAAGAAATGCAGTAAAGACATTGCTTATAAACAGAGAGAGAGAGACAGACAGACAGACAGACAGACAGACAGCGAAACACACACACAGAGAGAGACAGAGAGAGAGAGAGAGAGAAGAATTGTGGGTTATATCCCCCAGTATTTTGGAGGAAGAATGCTAAAAACATCCTTTATAAAAACTGTCTTGTCCTTTCAGTGGTGGGGCAGACAAGCTGGGATAGATGAAAGGCTGAATCCAGAGTTTAAAACCCAATTGAGCAGTAAAGCTATTGTCAAATCTATTGATAGATTGAAATATGATTAAAACAGAAATAGTATAAATGGTCTTCTGAAATTTCCATCAACTCTGGAAGCAACCAAACTGAGTAAATAAAAAAATACATAAAGAATATTTCAATTGTAGAGCACAAATTCATCCCTCGTAATGTATTTCCATGGGATTTAATGAAAATGAGGGAAGTCACTGAAGATATGGTTGCTGGAGACATGATATATAGTTAAAAGCAGGACATTCACACACACAGCTTTGTAACTAAGATACTTTAAGTACTTTGCACCCGCTATGCAGATTCTTTTCTTCCTTGAAATAGGAAAAAAAAAATTCTCTTTCATTGATTTGAAGGAGAAGGGCTAGAAAAGATGGGGCATTTAAAATGATAAGTGCAAACACTTAGCTAAACGTGTGTGCAGCTTCTAACCTAACAGATTGTCTAGTCATCTATCTTAAAAGAGATTTTAGCACTGCAGAGGCTTCCATGCTCATTGTGCTTGTTAAAATGTGTGTCTTTTAATTGAGTTAACTCTTTTAATTGGCAAGTGTCTTGTAGCACTTTGATTATACAAGGAATCTAATGCATTAAAAACATGCAGCATTACAAACTGGCAATTGCAAAGGGTTGCCAATTTCAATGAAGCTATCAGCTTGTGGATTTCTTTTCCCCAGGTTGCTGGGCAAATGTTTGGTGCCCTCAAGTAAAACGATGAAATGAAAGGAGACCTTAATGTGACCTCTTCAGCAAGTGATACAAGCTACTGATTGATAACTGTTATAGGACGTCATTTCTCCCTACATCTCAATTCCTTGATTTAGATATGTATTTTCTTCCTCCCTCCCTTCCTCTCTTCCTTTCTTCCTTCAGCAACAGGCATATCAGTACTGACTAACCCTGCCAGTTCAACTATTAAAGAATTTATCTCTCAAAGGAGGCCCGATGTAAATATGATAATCTGTTTGGCAGCCTTTATGATGGTCCATGAATAAAAGATAGGACAATATAGTTGCAGTACAGGAGCTCACTATCCGTTACAAAATAAAATGTTTGGGTCTTCCCTAAAGGTTTGTTAATCCCACAGGTCTAATGCTTTATTCTGCATATCAACTCATTCACAAAGTGAGTGATTAAACATATATAAACACAGAAGCCTTTACAAATAATTGATAAACACCCATTCAAAAGCGTCTAATGGGATGTGTGGAATCAAGATAGAATTAAATTGGGTAATATTTTCCTACTATTTTCTTATTTCTTTAATGACAAGAAATCAATTTAAGACTTGGTTTGCTAGTTTGCTTCCTCCCCTCCCCCAACACCTGCAATTTTAATATGAAACAAACATTGGCTTGAATAACCTATTTACCAAAAAAAGGGGGATCTTTTTCTAAATACATATCAGTTTAATCATGATAATTTAATGGGAAAGAATTTATATGACTGCCCAGAGTCTGATTAGGGCAATCTACAAATACTATAAAAATGAAGTCAAATAATTTATCTTACTCTCAATGAACAAAACTCTGCATTAGAGGATGAGAATGTCAAAGACCATTTGCCAGCAATCTGTGGCACCAAAGTGGCTTGAAAAATAATCCAAACATGATAGGATTATTTTATTGTGAGCTGGACCCACATATAATGTATCAAATCTATGCTTGAGTCCAAACTCTGTAATTGCAGAGTAATTCCAGTTTACAGAGACACTTTTAAGTACATGTAAAGATTGTCCATTGTATCTAATTGTACTAATGGACTAAATCTTCAGTGATACCTCCAGCATGATTTTCAAACCGTACAAGCTGCTCACTTCTGCTACTTGTTCCACATTTTTCAGGGAGATCTTATGTTCTGAACAGAATATATTTTATTGCAAACACAGTGATATATTGCATCTACAAACACATTGGTGTTAATGCTTTGCAAAGCTTCAATGGGATGTTCTGATTTGATGACACTTCAATCAAATCACCGCATTACAGCAGATTTGTAAATCAGATCAAGTGGCTGTGAAGTACTTCTCAGTTCTGATGACTCTTCCTCCTGCTTCGAATATTGCAATAGTATATATGTTGCAGCTTCAATCCATACAAGGAGAACATGTGAGACTTTCCAAGACTGCAATGAATAGCTACCAATGAGATAGATCACTTTATTAAACCTTCAGCCTATCAGAACCTACAACTAGCATTCTTCTTAACTTCATTCTTTTTCACCTCTCTCTCCTTCAGATTGACCAACCATAGGCCTTATTTTAGCTTTCTTTTGAGCTAATGATGGAATGCTACACTTCTCCATTGATCTTGCCCACCCAGCTTGGCTCTTAGTACTTTGAATGTGCACTAGAAGCTGTCTAGTCAAGTTCACATTCTTCAACCAAGCTTTTTTTTCCTTGTATTTTGCATAACTGGAGCAAGTTGAAGTTTCTCAGCAATAAGTGAATGATTGCTTAATTGAAGCTAGGTTATTTCTACCTGAACTCTCACATGCAATAGGAGGATAAATACTGCCTTACCTTTCACAGATGTTTCAAATAAGTTGTATAGTTTTTATGCATTGTCCTGATGTAACATAATGGTATACTGCAGAGGTGTCAAACTCACATCATCATGGTGTGGTCACATGATGTATCGCAACTTTCCCCCCTTTGCTAAACTGGGCGAAGTTGTCCCTTCGCTAAACCAGGTGAAGTCGTGTCCAACCCATTGCGACCCCATGGACAACGTTCCTCCAGGCCTTCCTGTCCTCTAACATCCTCTGGAGCCCATCTAAGTTCATGCCTACTGCTTCAGTGACTCCATCCAGTCACCTCATTCTCTGTTGTCCCCTTCTTCTATTGCTCTCAATCTTTCCCAGCATTAGGCTCTTCCTAGTGACTCCTTTCTTCTCATTAGGTGGCCAAAGTATTTGAGTTTCATCTTCAGGATCTGACCTTCTAAACAGCAGTCAGGGTTGATCTTCTCTAGGACTGACTGGTTTGATTGCCTTGCCATCCAAAGAACTGGTAGGAGTCTTCTCCAGCACCATAGTTCAAAGGCCTCAATTCTTTGGCGCTCAGCCTTTCTTATGGCCCTACTTTCACAGCCATTCATTGCAACTGGGAAAACCGTGTGTGTGTGTATTTGTATCTATTTATTTATTCCCCACCTGTATTATTTTATAAATAACTCAAGGTAGTGAAGACACCCGATATTCCTTCTTCCTCTGATTTTCCCACAACCACAGCAATCCTGTGAGGTGACTTGGCCTAAAAGAAAGTGGAAGTCCAAATTCACCCAGTTGGCTTTCATGCCTAAGGTGGGACTAGAACTCATCATCTCCTGGCTTCAAGTCTCTTGGAATGTCTTGACCACTAGACTCGTTCATGGTTCAGTCCTACCATTAAATGGAGAGCCCCTTAAGCAAGAAATCATCATTTTGGAAATCTGTTCAATAGTAATATTCAATTGCAAGATTGTCATAAGACCATATGTATGTGTGAAAACTTCTTTTTCCCAAGGTCTGTTTGCACGCTAAATGAAAACACTGTTAAAAACATTCACAAGTGATTTTTTTTTTTGAAGTCTAAGTGACATATTCTTAGTATTAATTGTGTGTTACTCACAACAGGAATATGTGTTGACATTTTCAAGAGTAGGAATCATGTGAATCTCCACTATTAAAAAGAAACACTTCTGGATAATTTGTGTGGAGCTACTCAGTGACAAGAAAATTATGTGACTATAAATTGAGCACATTAAACATTTATACTCCCAGCCTTCTTTACCTTTGGTAGGAAGCATACATATTTGGTAACTAAATATACTGCTTTGCTTGGGTAAAATTTTTAACATAAGGATCTAGCTTTAGTAAGTGAACTTTTCCCCTCAATTAGCTTTCATTTACAGAAGACATAAGAAATCAGATCTAGGGCTATAACCAACTGAACAGAAATCAGAGTCTTGGCAGCCCTGAGTAGCTAAACCAGTTCCTGGTTCAGGTAAATAAACTATCATGGAATTGTTTAATGCAAGCTTTTTGGTACAACAAGGAAACGATTGACTTTATATTTGTTTTTAAAAGCCAAACCATTTAAAAATAAAAGTGCTTATAACACATTTTTCCCTGGGAAATATCTCCCTTTATGTACAAGGTTTGGCCATTAATTTGCTAATTATGTTCCTGCATAGATACGATTTTTGATCTTATGCACAAGGAACAATAAACGTAAAAAGGCTTTCTATAAAGGGTGCTTTATACAAGTACTCAACAGCTGCTAGTGGTCAAACAACTTTCCAGGGACTGTGTCTTCTCCATCAACAGCTCTTGTATAAACCAGTTCTTGCTCCATTGTGGCTATATGACTTCTTGCCGCTCTTAATAAGAGGTCTTTATTGCATGCTAAATATGACTGTGGGTCTGCTACACACAGTTTGTTACCAACATGCATGTTAATAGATAGGATATGTGGACAGGATCACCACCTGCGTTTTGTAACAAAAAAGAATGCATTATTTTTACATTAGCAAGGGCCTTAAATGGAACCTTTCACTAATAATGCAGACATGTTTTTTAAATTGCACTAGCAGTATAAGAATATTTTTAAATTTAATAAAACTCAAGTTTCATTCATATGGAACTCCTTTCTATAAAATGTCTAGGTTTCCATTATATTTTTTTCCCCAGTTCAGTCATGTCCAATTCTTCAAGACTGCCTAGACAAATCCCTGCTGTTTTTTCGGCAAGGTTATTCAGAAGTAGTTTGCCATTGCCTCCTTCCGAGGGTTGAGAAAAAATTACTGGCACAATGTCACCCAGCTGGTTTTGGGCCCAAGGCAGTACTTTTATTTCTAGCTTGATGCCTTAACCATTAAACCAAACTGGCTTTCAAACACATTTTACTTCCATTTAAAAGGCTAAAGAGGTTTGCTGTCCAATGTAATGTACCCTAAACATCCCTCAAGTTACTAAGTTGCATCTATTGATGTATATCTGCTGGTAGGTTAGTACCCTCATTCATTTTTTAAATATAAGTTGGGGTGAAGGCCTTAAGAAGTCCTTCGTCACTAGGGTGATACAAGGACACAGCCCAATTTTGATAGCTATATGTTAGTTGTGGCATCTTCACTTAAACATTCTCAACCCACACACAGGCACATCCCAAACAGAAACAGACAAAAAGGTTTCAACATCTTCGTTGTCATTCACTATAGGAGCTGCAAATGAGAAACCACACATGGCCCATAGAATGCCCAGGTATGCATTAATTCCACCTGCTGTGCATTCTCCAAATCTCCTCCATGTGTTCCCCAAATATCAATCTGTCTTTCAATCAGGAACTCAAGACAGCATATATAGTATTCCTTCACTTTGAAAGACAGTGAGATAGTTGGGCTGAGAGAAAGTGATTGACACAAAGTCACTCAATAAAGCTTCTTTGACTGAGCTGAATTACAACCTTGGTTTCCCTGCTCCTAATCTAGCTTCTATTCTGGGGTGTTTCCAGTTTATTTTTTAAAAAAGGAAGCTGAAAAAAGCTGAACATCTAAATGGACTGAAGTGGAGGAAGTTGATCCTATATTGGTGAAAATTCAAATATTATTATATAAAAGCCATTTATTTTACTTTGCTTGCATTCTACTCATTCTCATAAGCTCTCGATGACTAACAAAATCAATATAAAACAATACAATTTCCATAAACCTCAAGTGGATCTAAGAAATTCCACAAATAAGTAAATAGAATAATGTGTAGAGTACATTATAGTATCATCATGTTAAGATATGATAGTTCTAGAAAGAAACTGTTCATTTGAAGCAGTGTGAGCTCATTAAATGCATAACAAGAAAAATATTAGTGCGGTTTATGTGGAGATTAGGTATCATAGGTAGCATGGATATATATGCTTCCAATTGTGCCATCTTAAATGCAGATCTGTGACTCCCCCTTTCCTTCTGCTCATCTGCAAAAAAAAAAAAAAATACAACCCAAGGAGAATTAAAAAAAAGTTGGCTAAGAATATAAATCAGATGATATACAGTCTGAAACAGAACACAATAAAACTCTAGTATTCATAGGCTTATAATCTGCCAGCTCTTTTTATTTATTTCTCTTTCTTTTTTGTTTCATAACATGTGTGGTCTCTTTCAGTTTGGGAGAAAATCAGTATATTTTGTCAACTTGATAAATTTATTCTCTTTGTTTCCTAGCTTCAGTCAAAATTTGCCACTGCCTCCCATATTCAGATGTCAAAGGCAAGCCAATAAAAGCTCTTTGCTTTCCCTCATGATTGTGCATTCTGCTTCATATTTCGCCTGGCTTCCTAGCAGAGATTTAGTTATTGTTTAATAATTTTCTCCATTCGTGACTTTTGGAAAAACTTTCACTAAATAGACTTGCAATGTTACTGTTTTCACTTCCCTTTTCTCAAGGAAATGGGTCAGCTCATATGAAAAACCTCATCCAGCAATTTGTTTTTGACATGAATTGGCAAAGGTTTTCAATAAGAGATACTATAAATGATTCCTTAAGAGGGAAAAGATAGAGAATAATTCAGAGGAAGAGGAGGTTAAAGGACCAAATGAAATATATATACATATGTGTACACACACACACACACACACACACACACACACACACACACACACATATATATATATATATATATATATATATATATATATATATATATATATATATATATATATATATATATATATATATGTGTGTGGATCTTTGGTTATTCGGGTTTTCTCCTGCGTAAGATTCAAAGTATCTAGGCAACGTTTCGATGAAGTCTCATTCATCATCTTCAGGCTTGCTTCTTCGGCTCTGTGCTTCTCAGAGTGATGTGAGCTTTCAGCTGCTTCTTCCTTCTAACTGCCAGTGGGGGTGTGACTTGACTGGGTGGGGGCTTGGCTGCGTCCGATTGGGTGGGGGTGTGTTCTCATTGGTTGGAGGCTTGGCTGAAGCAAGCCTGAAGATGATGAATGAGACTTCATCGAAACGTTGCCTAGATACTTTGAATCTTACGCGGAGAAAACCCGAATAACCAAAGATCCACATACAAATACCCGCGAGAACCTCAGAAAACAAATATATATATTCTTAAGTTTTCACGGGTACTTACATGTATGGTATTCAGCTTTGTTCAGGTATTTTCCCACGTCATTATAGTTGTGCTTTTAAAGTTGTAGAAAAATTTTGGCAGAATCTCATCTGCCATCATCAGCTTCTGTATTGTGTTCGTCTGTGAGTCAGACTTTCACAGCCGTTTCTTTCTGCTGTGAAAGTCTGACTCACAGATGAACACAATAGTGTCATTCATCATCTTCAGGCTTGCTTCTTCGACTCTGTGCTTCTCAGAGTGATGTGAGCTTTCAGCTGCTTCTTCCTTCTAACTGCCAGTGGGGGTGTGACTTGACTGGGTGGGGGCTTGGCTGCGTTCCGATTGGGTGGGGTGTGTTCTCATTGGTTGGAGGCTTGGCTGTGTTCTGATTGGTTGGGGGCTGGCCGTGTTCTGATTGGCTGGAGGCGTGCTCTGTTCAGGTGGGGGCTTGGCCGTGCTCAGGCTAGTCCCAGCTGCTGGGGATTTGAGCTGGTGAGCTGGGATCTTGCTGTTTGGCTTTGAGTTCGTGGTCGTGCCACATCTTCATGGTGGGGTCAGTTCGCTTCATGTATGGCTCAGATGGGTTTGAAGTGGGTAGTGATGCAGCTGCAGTGCGGCTTCTGGTCTGTGGTCGTGTCTCATCTTCTGTGTGGGTGTGAGTCTGATTTTTCGTGGAAGTGTGGTGGTGGCATCTTGTGTGGCCCTCGTGGGTGTGGGTCTGGTGTCATTCATCATGTTGGGTAACTCGTCTGTTCATGAGGGCGGGTTTCCAAATGGCTGGTAAGCGGGAGGTGTCATCTCTTTTATTCATGCTGTGTGGGCGTTTTTCTATCTCTATGGCTTCTCTGATTATTCTGCTGCTGAAGTGTTCAGTTTTGGCGATAGTTCTGGTATTTTTAAAGTCAATCTCATGTCCTGTGGCTTTGAGGTGTTGGACCAGGGAAGAGGTTGGTTCTTCTTTTTTGATTGAGTTCTTATGTTCTTCAACGCGTGCACTTATTCTTCTGTTAGTTTGTCCAATGTATGTGGTGAGGCAGGCAGTGCAAGGGATTTCATATACTCCTTGGTTTTCTAACTCGATTTTGTCTTTAGGGTTTCTTAGGATGGTGGATATTTTTCTGTTTGTGCAGAATGCTGTTTTAATGTTGTGTTTTTGGAGGAGAGGATCTTGCTGATTTTGTCTGTAGTGCCTTTTATATATGGGAGGAGGGCTTTGCCGTTCTCTTGTTCTCTGTCTTGGATTTTGGTTGGGGTTTCTTTTTGGATTAGGTGGGTGATCTTCTTTCTTTGAAATCCATTGGCTGTTAGTACGTTGGTGAGAGTGTTTAGTTCGGTTTTTAGGTGTTGTTCATCAGCTAAGCATTTTGTTCTGGAGATGAGTGTCTCAGCTACGGAATTGATCTGTGCTGGGTGGTGGTGTGAGAGTGCGTGTAGATAGCGGTGTGAAGTTCATTTCTAATTAGGGCCAATTCTGTTCTTTTTAGGATGCGTTTGGTGGCTGCTGTGTTGGTGTTGTATGCAACTGCCGAGATAAAAATTTAATTCCCACAAGCTTCCAATTGAAATTCCACACCAACACAGCAGCCACCAAACGCATCCTAAAAAGAACAGAATTGGCCCTAATTAGAAATGAACTTCACACAAAAAAGATTTCTCCTAGACCAAATCAACAAAGATCTTCTCACACTTCACCTCAGACTCAGCAACAAGATTCACCCCTTACTTTGGGACAAATCCAAACAACTCGCTGTCTGGAGAGCCGAAACACAGACCACCCTCAAGACAGACACACACACCAACAAACTCAGAAAACTACAACAATGCCAGAAACCAACTCCTCTCCCCTCACAGCCACACATGAAACAAACAGTGCACAACATCTCAGACAAGATCCTCACCGAAGCCGAAACCAAGGTCCTTTCAAAAGGATTCAACTTTGCTGTTGCTCCCAAACACATCCCCACAGAAACCATCATATGCGGAGTTGAAACCAGCCTGACCAAAACCAACCCTGATGATGCTAATAGAATCAGACTCGAAATCACCAACATCCTCTGCACTAGCAAACCACCCAAAAGCAACTTATCCAAAGAAGAACAAACTGCACTACGTAACCTGAAAGAAGACACCAGCATAATAATCCTACCAGCAGACAAGGGCAACGCGACAGTGGTTATGAACACATCTGACTACCAAACGAAGTTAACCAAACTACTCCTAGACCCCACATACAAACCCCTAAAGACAGACCCCACCACCTACCTAGAAAAAACCACCAGATCCAAAATAAAAGCCTCCCCATCAGTGAAGAAATCCAGCAAAGAATCATACCCAGAAAGAAATCTTCCAGATGCCCTAAGCTTTATGGTCTCCCCAAGATACACAAAGAAGGAACTCCACTTAGACCAATAGTCAGCTCCATAGGCTCACCTCTACAAAACCTAGCCAAATTTCTCGCCAAACAACTACAGCCCTATGCAGAATCCATCAACTCACATGTAAGAAACTCATTCCAGTTCATCGAGATCATAAAGAAACAAAACTTACAACCCAGCGACCTACTAGTGAGCTTCATGTCATATCCCTCTTCACCCAAGTGCCAATAAAAGAAGCCTTGACAGCCATCCAAAACAAATACAACCCCCCAGCACATCCTAGATCTGACCAATCACTGTCTATCCAATACATACTTCACCTACAATGGACAAAAATACAAACAAATAGAAGGAGCACCCATGGGATCACCCCCTCTCACCTGTCATCGCAAACTTCTACATGGAACACTTTGAAACACAAGCTCTAGAAAAATATGATCACAAACCCAAACTCTGGCTCAGATACGTAGATGACACCTTCATAATCTGGCCACACGGGAAGAAAAACTGAACAACTTCCTCACACACCTCAACAGCCTACACCCCAAAATACAATTCACCATGGAAACAGAAGCTAACAATCAACTTCCCTTCCTAGATGTCTTGGTATACAAAAAACCCAATGGCTCCCTAGGACACACCATCTACCAAAAGAAAACACATACAAACCGCTATCTACACGCACTCTCACACCACCACCCAGCACAGATCAATTCCGTAGCTGAGACACTCATCTCCAGAACAAAATGCTTAGCTGATGAACAACACCTAAAAACCGAACTAAACACTCTCACTAACGTACTAACAGCCAATGGATTTCAAAGAAAGAAGATCACCCACCTAATCCAAAAAGAAACCCCAACCAAAATCCAAGACAGAGAACAAGAGAACGGCAAAGCCCTCCTCCCATATATAAAAGGCACTACAGACAAAATCAGCAAGATCCTCCAAAAACACAACATTAAAACAGCATTCTGCACAAACAGAAAAATATCCACCATCCTAAGAAACCCTAAAGACAAAATCGAGTTAGAAAACCAAGGAGTATATGAAATCCCTTGCACTGCCTGCCTCACCACATACATTGGACAAACTAACAGAAGAATAAGTGCACGCGTTGAAGAACATAAGAACTCAATCAAAAAGAAGAACCAACCTCTTCCCTGGTCCAACACCTCAAAGTCACAGGACATGAGATTGACTTTAAAAATACCAGAACTATCGCCAAAACTGAACACTTCAGCAGCAGAATAATCAGAGAAGCCATAGAGATAGAAAAACACCCACACAGCATGAATAAAAGAGATGACACCTCCCGCTTACCAGCCATTTGGAAACCCGCCCTCATGAACAGACGAGTACCCAACATGATGAATGACACCAGACCCACACCCACGAGGGCCACACAAGATGCCACCACCACACTTCCACGTAAAAATCAGACTCACACCCACACAGAAGATGAGACACGACCACAGACCAGAAGCCGCACTGCAGCTGCATCACTACCCACTTCAAACCCATCTGAGCCATACATGAAGCGAACTGACCCCCACCATGAAGATGTGGCACGACCACGAACTCAAAGCCAAACAGCAAGATCCCAGCTCACCAGCTCAAATCCCCCAGCAGCTGGGACTAGCCTGAGCATGGCCAAGCCCCACCTGAACAGAGCACGCCTCCAGCCAATCAGAACACGGCCAGCCCCCAACCAATCAGAACACAGCCAAGCCTCCAACCAATGAGAACACACCCCACCCAATCGGAACGCAGCCAAGCCCCCACCCAGTCAAGTCACACCCCCACTGGCAGTTAGAAGGAAGAAGCAGCTGAAAGCTCACATCACTCTGAGAAGCACAGAGTCGAAGAAGCAAGCCTGAAGATGATGAATGAGACTTCATCGAAACGTTGCCTAGATACTTTGAATCTTACGCGGGAGAAAACCCGAATAACCAAAGAACCACATACAAATACCCGCAAGAATCTCAGAAAACACACACACATATATATATATATATATATATATATATATATATATATATATATATATATATATATATATATATATATATATATATACACACACACACACACACACACACACACACACACACATATATATATATATAAGCTACTTTTTCTTTTTATTACATCTTCCTTAGAAAAAGCCCTGAGTTATTTGTGGCTGCAGCCTGTGGAGAACACCATATAGGTAGTCCTACCACAATTTATTCAGTGACCATTCAAAGTTATGATAGTGCTGAATGATTGATATTTACAATTGGTGATTGGAGTTTCAGACATCTCCATGTCTCCACATCATCATATATGATCTGACATTCGGTGCTTGGCTCACCATAATGATGTTATAGGATTTCACAGTCACATGATTGCAACTTTTGACATTCCCTATTGGCTTCCCACAAGCAATGTCAGTGGGGAAGCCAGCAGGAAGTCAGAAATAGCATTCACTTAATGATCCACGCAGCCCTTGTTTAACGATGACAATCAGAGCAGTTGGAAGGGCTGTCACTAAGCAGCATGGTTACATGATGTCTCCCATAACAAATGTAATTTTAGTCCCAATTGCTATCATAAGCCAAAGACTACCTGTGTCACTTAGAGAGTCTAAAATCTTACACATTTAAAGCAGCAGCAGCAGTGACAACTCTAAAATTATTTAATAAAAAATATAAGGAGTTGAGATTTCTCTTTCTGTGTGTCTGGAAGAAAAAGGTGGGAAACCATCATCTACAAATGGTTTCTTCATAACTCTGGATTGTCAAAACATGCAGAAAATTATAATAATTGTAAACTGCCATTTATCACCCCCAAACAAAGGTAGCATTGAGGATAGTTTGTGCGTGCTATCACAGCAGCAACTCTTCTCAAGAAAGAGCCTTTGCTGCCCTCCAGAAAGATTTAAAAAGAAGTGGAATTGATTTTTGAAAACCTATCCCAAGCACATATTAGCCACGCCCATTGGAAGGGAAGAGGAATAGGCTGCCTCCCCCTCCTCCAATATCTTTCAAGTATGCATTCTCCAATTTCCTGTTTCCTAGTTGAACTGCCTAATTATGGTGACTGATTAGGATGCTAGAGCAGCATAAATATACTCTGAGTTGTTTCCATGGAAATGCCCTCATTCAATAGTACTGATAAAAAATTCCATCTATCTATCTATCTATCTATCTATCTATCTATCTATCTATCTATCTATCTATCTATCTTCATCATCATCATCTATTATCTTTTATTAATAAAATATTTGAAACACCTTAATCTTAAAGGACTAGTTAGGAAAGAAACAAACCTTTGCCAGACAATCAATACTTATGAAAATAATGTTCAAATTATATAACATTATAAACACAATTACAGCGGTCAGGTATTAATGGTATTTATTCCATTGCTATAGTAAATGTTCTAGCATTTATCATTTAGTAGGAAAATTTGATTGTGTTATTATGTGATGTGTATTGCTGTAAGGGCCATGGGTTGAAATGAAATTAGCAATGTATAAATTTGACAAACAAATGATACTCACAGATAAAGTAACTGTAAACAGGATGAATTTTTGCAGAGATATTCAATCATGTATACATCAGTGCAAAGTGGAAAAGAACAGAGTTCATTTCTATGTCTGGAAACAACCAATACCAATTAAGCAGTGATGAGCTTTCAGGCTGAATGACACTGGTTATTTATTTTATTTTTATTTTGTTTGTACTGACATTTCACCAGTAGCTGAGGCTCACATCTTTGGAGGCAGACTGAATTGCTTTGTTGTGTATTACTTGGCAGCTCTTGGGCAACTGAAATAGGCTGACTAGACTCTTGAATTTGAAGCTGCCAAGCTGATCTTTGATTGATCCACATCACAGAAGTCCAAGAAAACTGGAGAAGGAGGAGGAGGAGGAGGAGGAGGAGGAGGAGGAGGAGGAGGAGGAGGAGGAGGAGGAGGAGGAGGAGGAGGAGGAGGAAGAAGAAGAAGAAGAAGAAGAAGAAGAAGAAGAAGAAGAAGAAGAAGAAGAAGAAGAAGAAGAAGAAGAAGAAGAAGAAGAAGAAGAAGAAGAAGAAGAAGAAGAAGAAGAAGAAGAAGAAGAAGAAGAAGAAGAAACAACCTAGATTATGATAATTCAATTTGAGAACTGACCACTGCTTGATTGATGTCAACCTGAAAGTTCACATCAGAATAACCAATATCTATGTATGTGTAGTTTATTTGCATTTTATTTCCACTATTTGGATTTTTTCAAAAAAAAAATGCTAGACTTCTATGGTTAGATGGCCTAGACACTGATATTTGAATACAGATCTTTCTGATATTTACATTTTATTGGGTTCTAGTGATCTAGTTTAAATGCTAATTTTAAATTTGCTAGTCCATGAATGACATGCCATATGCTAAATAAATACAGTAAATACATAATTTTTAAAACAACTTTTCTAGCAATATGTAGAGCTGCAGTGATGAACAAATAATTCAATTTAAAAAAATGCAAGTATTATGGTGGTTTACTATAAATCCATTGAATTGCCATTGTGGTATCAAGAGTTGTTGTTTTTAAACAACCTTCTGAAAATTCTTATGCCTTTCCAGAATCTTTTCCCATTGGAAGAAGGCACCCATAGGGTTCTATGATATATATTTTTTCCAGTACAGGAAAAATAATCTTTGTTATATACATACTTAAGCCCTCCACTGATTAATAGGATAGGGAAGAATGGTGAGACAACTATCTTAGACCACTTTCTCATCAAAACACATTATCAAAATATTAATTGCTTTTTGTCAAGTCGTAAGGGTCACTGCTTTATTCAGGCATGGTTATTTGCCCAGAAATCTTAGGATAATGCAAAGTGTAGAGAAGGGTGGCATTTCTTGATCCTCTTGAATGATCCCCACTCTCATATCACCAGGCACAATTCCAAAAGCACATGAACAGTAATAGTGTATGGAAGCAGAAGAACATAGAATTGTAGAGCAATTGAAAATCTGCAGGCTTTCTGCAAATGTCAAAAAATAGTCAAGGTTAATTTTTGAAAGGTGATCATTTAGGCTAGGATTCAGCAGCCTCTTTCTCTATTAGATCTGGAATATTGGGGATTGCATTGAAGGGGAGGGTATGTTAACATGGATGTAGGAGTAAAAGTAGGAGGATTAGAACCTAAGGCATGCAAGCTAAGTCAAAATGTAGCATCTCTCACTCCCTCTCTCTTTCTCCTTTTCTTTATTCATTTTCTCTTTTCAATTGTTCAGTAGCTTGCTTCCCTCTTTCTATCCTTTTATTCTACCCCTTTATGAAGAAGTTTCCTTTTTTTTTACTTTTTCTATCATCTTTCTATGTGTCTCTCTATTTTTAATCTTTGGGGATTTTTTTCTCACTCTTTTTTCCAGAACTCTTCTAGGTCAGAAATATTCTTAAGTTTCTGCATGCACTGAAGGTGCATCTTGGTACTATGGATACTATTTTACTATTAGAGTAAAAACTTCATTGTCACTTTAAATGTAAACTAATCAGCATACATTAAAATGAAATTTCATTACATTCAGCTTTCAAAAGATAACCATTATCCATATATCCACATACACAAACATATGTGACACAGAGAAGCTTCACAGTCTAGTTTGAATGTATACATATACTTGGCCAAAAAGAAAGAAAAAATAAGAAGAATCCTGCAAGTTTACAAGATGGATAGCATTAGGAACAAAGCTGTTACAGAATCTAGTAGTCCTGCTATAGATACTTCGAAACCTTCTCTCCAAGGGAAGCAACAAAAACAGATTGTGAAGTTGGGTGTGTGGTGTCTCTAACAATGCTTCGAGCTCTAAGCACATAGCACTTATAACAGCATCCTGAATAATGGGAAGTGAGCTTCCTATAATCTTCTCAGCTGTCCCTACCATTCTCTGTATGGACCTTCTATCAGAAGCACTGCTGCCACCAGTTAAGAGGGGAGTTATCCACCATATCTCTTATTTTTCTGAGTTTGGATACTCCTTGACTTCATACTGTCACCTGCTCAATTTATTTAATAAAATTATCTAAAGGAATGAGAAATAACATTGTCTTTATTCTTAAACAGAAAAATAATTCATATTTCCCGTAACCAATGAGGTTCCCGCAACACGCTGGACTTTTTAATCTGTAGCTGGGAAGTCACCATGACTAGATCCATGCAGCATGACATTGAATGCATCTGCATATAAGTATTTGTATAAAAGAGATATTGTGATATTGATGAAAGGACTGGTGAGCAACTACCATAAATAAATAAGGAGTGTTTGAACATTGTGGGGTGCTTTTCCACTCCTTTGCTATAAAACTAATTCTAACATATGCTAGGAGGAAAAAAAAATCAAACCTTCCTATTAAGGTTCTTTATACACCAGCTGAGAAATGTCTTCAAGCAATTTGTTGCTTGTGGTTGCAGCTAGACTCAGTAGGGGTTTAAAAAAGAAAAAGAAAATAAAGCAAAGTTGCAATTTGTAACTAATCCAGATCCTGCACTTACATGCTTTAGCTTCTTGGCCAAAGGCATATCAAATAAATGATTTTAATTGTGGTGTTCATCTCTGTACCATTGATTTCCTGCTCCTTCTCTGCTTTAACCTGCCTGGAATATAAAACTGCACCTAATGACTGTTCTGCATCCTTCTTTGGTGAGAAAAGAGCATTACTTAGGGCCAGAAAGGGTGTGGCAAACACTCCCATTCTCTCTCTTTCTCAGCTCCTACTGATCCCTGCAAAGCTTCAGAGATTAGCAAACAATTTGATGGCAGCTAATTTACAGAGAGTGAAAGTGAACAGAAAACTATTTTTAATGGCAAGGGGGGGGAGGGGGGGAGGGAAAGAAAGGAACAAGACCACACCTTTGAGCTACACATTTGGCAATTGCTGGAAAGAATTTGTGCCAAAAGGACTCCTGGCAAAAAAAATAACAACCATCTCCAAAAGAGGCTTTCACTGATGCACCGGAATGTTCAGGAAACACATATTGACAAGTCTTGATCTAGAAGTTACAAAAGCATCTTTTTCATGTAGAGGAAATTACTTTCTGTTCAGTGATGATAAAAACAACAGTGGGATCTGTGATAAACAAAATGCTCGAGGCAATGCTATTATTTGCCTCCCCTGCATCCTTTCAGGACAGGAATACGGCATGATGAAACAGAAAGCAAGAAATCTCAAGCATACAAAGGCAGAGAGTTTTAATGGAAACAAGCACATCAGAAAGACTGCAATCAAGGACAGAAGCAAACCCCAAGTTTTTCTTTGTGTGTGTCTGTGTGTTTATGCTGTAATACTAATGATCATTAGAATACCAGATGGGGTTTTTTCTTCTCTTTTCTTTTTTTCTTTCCTCTGATCAGAAGAAATCACAAATGTTCAAGAAATCTAGCTGTACTTTAATGTACAGGAAGAACATTTTCCGGTAGAAAAGGCTCAATGTCTGGCAGAGCCCTTTTAGTATCAGCAATAAATGCTCTGAGGAAATCAGAAAGTTCAATGAACGTATTTAGAAGAGGGAAGCATTTTTTTTTTTAGTGTAAACATATATTAAGCATAGACAAGCAAGCAGGAGGGTGTCTTCAACAGATTTTGGATTAAACTCCCAAATTTTTACCATTGGCCGTAGTGGTTGGGTTACAGAGATTGTAATTCAAAACATCTGGAAACCAAAAGGTTGCTTACTCAGTTAGTTCTTTTCTGTATACATATATTTGATGAAAAGTCCTGCTTAACTCATTAGTGCTCACTACGTTTTCTACAGAAGGCAGCCTTTTATTTTTATTTTCTTTGTATGGATTGTATTTATAGCCTGCCTTTCCTCCAGAATTCTTGATGACGTAAAATTCTCCATTTCTTTTATTCTCACAATCATCCTGTGACTTAGGCTAGTTAAGAGACAATGTTTTGCTCAAAGTCACCCAGTAAACTTCCATAGCTGAATAAGGATTTCAGATAACCCAGTCTTGGTCCAACATTAACTGCTATGTGCCTGATTAAATGGAAAGAACATCCATTCAATATGTTCCATGCAGGGAGTGTTGACATGTTGAGGAATTATGAAGGCTGTCAGGATGTCTTGAAGATTTCAGGCAGAGTTTTGTCTATGTTTATTTAACAGAAACTAAATCAAGGCCATTTAAAGTACATTAGCTTAAAAATAAAGCATTAGGGTTTTATATATATTTTTAATGCAAATAGTTTAGATTTAAAAATGTTTGCAGCAAAATGTTGTAATGTACAGCTTTGTGTATAATTTTATAACATGTGATTTAGCAAATAAGTGACAAAATATTTCAGGTAGTCCTGGGTTAATATTGGTTATTGGGACCGGAATGCCATTGCTAAGCTTTTCTTTTTTTTCTTTTTAAATGGGGATTGTGTAGCTGAACAAAACCTAACCAGGATTGAGATCAGGTTTGATATAAAATTGTAAAATGTCCTGAACCAGACTCCACAGGTGAGAAAAAAAAAGTCCTACAACTGGGAAAGCAGCCTGCTCCTTAGTCTTGCACAGCTTCCCAAGGTTTTTGTGATTAAATTGTGTGCCATCTGGACTGGAGTGTCAGTGTTCTCTTTCAGCTGTGCACATACACACGTTTTGCCAGACTAATACTAAACCATATGGGAGGGTGTTAGGTGGAGGTTGTTAAAGAGACCCCAAGCCATTCCAAGCAGTCAAATTCTAACTTTTAACAGTGTCACCTGGGTGAAAATTGCCTCCAGTGTTTAATGGAACTCTGTTTCTCATTTTTCTAAATTCAGTCACCATCCAGAATTCCTGTCCCACATTTTTAATTGCAATTTTGAGGGCACACCCAACGCCATCTTCACCAAATTTGGTCTGCTTCTTTTGATGATCCAGGGCTTCAGGTATACCATATCTCTCAAGTATTTCCGTTTATTTTGTGATCAGCAGACTTACATATTGTTTGTTTACCAGTAATGCAGGATTGCTAAAAGCCCTGAAATATGTATTTTTTCTACATATACAGCACCCACTGTCAGCTGTTTGTGTGCTCAAAGGGTTTTTTTAATTCAAAAAGCTGGATTTAATAGGGATTGAGATGATTTCAAACAGGAGAACTATTTTTATGAACCCACTACAACAGCAATACACTTCAAATAATATTAAAGAAAATGTTATATTACATAAACGATAGGAACATATCAGCACAAATCTCTTGTATTGTTTATGGAGAGTTTGGACAAACCAAAAACTTGCTTTAACCATTAACTCAAGAGTGCAAGTCATCTTAAATTAGATAATAGACAGTACCCAAGCTTTATCTGATGACATACACTATTCAAGCCTGGTTTGATTTATATGGCATTTGAATCATACTTATCTCTCCCTGAAAATATAGAGTGAACAAATGTAAGATATAGGTCATTTATTACTTCTCAGTAACAAACAAATTTATCAGGATATTTAAGTGTATCTGATAAATGTCATTGGAGGCGGTTGTGATTATATTTTTAGTGTAATGTATTTTTATATCCAGCAAGTGGGAAGCATCTCCTAACACCGACATCTAATTATTTTCTTCTTTGAAATATTCAAAGTAATGATTCTCACTAAAATTACAGAAGGTGATTTCTGTCTGTTTAGCATTTAAGAAATAAATAGTAATACTGATTCAGATATTAAAAAATAAACTTGAATACTAAGGTGATTTCTGTTGGTGAAATGGGGGATAGCTTCACTTCCCATCTCATTTCAATTGCAATTGCATGAATACAACATATTCAGAGCCCACAAGTCTCTGAATCTTGTTGAATAGAGGAGGAGGAGGAGGAGGAGGAGGAGGAGGAGGAGGAGGAGGAGGAGGAGGAAGAAGAAGAAGAAGAAGAAGAAGAAGAAGAAGAAGAAGAAGAAGAAGAAGAAGAAGAAGAAGAAGAAGAAGAAGAAGAAGAAGAAGAAGAAGAAGAAGAAGAAGAAGAAGAAGAAGAAGAAGAATGCAAAGGGAAAAAATATTTTCAATGATTTCCAGTTACAATCTTATTTTACAGAGGTTCTATGTTCTGTTCTGTTCAGTTCCATAGTTTGTATTACATTGCAGATAATGGTAACTGCAGAAGAGCAGTTGAGGTCCGATATATTAAGAAGATATGAAGCTGAGGAAGGCTGCAGTAATTAGGAAAGCTTTCTTGCCTATATTTCTGCTGTCATTCAGTTGCTAAAGGCCAGTCATTCAGATGAGAGGGAAATAGGTATTATATATTAAGATGGCGTGATTTTAAGGCTACTTGGCAGTTCTAAGATGGAGTATCTGCAAAGTTTCCACTTTTCCATCCTGATTGTTCCTTTAACGACTATATGGTGACATTTTACAAGTAAGAATATCTAATTGGTTCCTGTTCCCAGCCCTCCTTCCCTGTTCTTCATGACAGAAGTCCAGGCTTGCTGAATTCTTAATGCCATACAGTTCTTTAAATGTTTCACAGTCTCTGATGGAAGGAGAGGGAGAATGGCTACTGTGAGTAGAACTATTTTATATTCTTGACCTAAAAATAGTGCTACTTCCTTTGAATGATTGTCACCTTTCATTGAGCAGGCTCTTTCTATACAGATATGCAAGCACTGTAATGTAAGCAAGTGCCTAGTTCTGCCAAATCTTCTACATTGTGGGTAGATTGAATACAGACCTCTATAGAAAGCAGGCCACAGATGGCCATAGGGAACTTAGCATTGTATAGTTGCTAGAATTTGTGGATCCATCTTATTTTTTTTTATTTTATTTTAGAATAAATATTTCTGAATGTGGAGATAAGCTTAGGAAAGTTAACTGAAAATGTAATTTATTCTTTTGCCTCTAGGAAGCCTTTTGCCTCTGGGAAGTTTTGGATTTCAAATCAAATTCCTGGGTCTTATGGCAAGGCCTTCTGAGGAAAAATTCACAATAGGATCATACTTCATAAGCCCTAAATGAGGTGACAACATTGTGTGGCAGCTTTTAAATGTAGTATATTTGACTTGACCTAATGACAGCATTTCTCTAGTATGATTTCTTTCTTTATGGTCATAATGAATGAATGCCTTTCCTTTGGGGGAGGAGATAATCTAGTGATCTAAAATTTTGAGACTAGAGCAAGCTGATTATGATCCCTTATATTTTTCTGGTATTTGCTCATCTTTGGAGTTCAGTGATTCTCTTTCTTCTAGCCAATGGATTTTCTCTACAGTAAACATTCACAGGGACTTTTTATATCTTGTTCATTGGTAAAGCAATGGATTTGGGAATTAAAGCATAAGTGATAATATGAAGATTTCTACAGAAAAGGAGTGTCCACTTTAGTAAGTTCAGTCTGGTGCAAGTAATGTCATAAACTGAAGATCATGCAATGTAATATTCTGACAATGCTGTGTGTTACTGGTCCAAATATTAGAGGTTGTAATACCTGTGATGTCTGGTTAACTATTAGATCAGTGTTTCTTAACCTTGGTCACTTGAAGATATGTGGACTTTCCAACTCCCAGAACTCCCAAGCTAACTGTATGGGAAAAAAATGAAAAAGAGTTTTACATGTCCTTTGTAGTGATCATGTGGGCTTTTGTGATAGTAGTAATCGTATTAAATACAAACATGTAAAAAAAATCAGAGTTGGATAAATTTCAAATTCATCACTTCTGCTTTGCCTTTTAATAGCACTCCAAAGTCTTCTAACAGAATTAGGTGCAAAACAAAATTCATTTGAATGAAAACAAAAATACCACTAACTATATAAATCAAATAGAAAAAATCACTTCCCTGTAGTCACTATGGATATCAGAAATTTTCTTGCCCTAAGAGCCAGAATTTCAGAATTTACTATAAATTACTTGAGACCTACTTAGTTCTACATATTTTCACTCCTACTATCCAGTATATCAGTGGGGTTTTGCCTACATTTAATATGAAATGCTCCCTTGCATTAGTAGAAACCTATACCCTATTGTAGCATGAATTTACCATTAAATATTCTTAACCGGCCTCTATTACCACTGTTTCAAGCTATTGCCAGTTGTCTAACTTTCCTCTCAATTAATAGGTAAGCATTTGCTTTAAATGATCCTTGGGTGTTTTCTCCCCCCCCCCCCCTCCCGGTTGTTTATATGTTTGGTATGTGTACAAACACAAACACACACATACCTTTGACTCTATAAAGGCTCCCTACAGTTTAAAAGCCCTTTGTAGTAATAATAAAAAGGAGCTTTAAAGGAAAAGCATTGTGATGTCAACTCTATAGCTAAGAAGAATTACTTTAAATCTTGAGATATTTCTTTTGAATGCATCATTTTCAGTTCAACCAAAAGAGGCTATGGAGATTTTAACATCAGTTCAAATGTCTTCTTTTTCTTTTTCTCAGCCCAATCTTTTGCTTTATTTTTATGTCATCAATGATTAGATAAAGAGCAAAACTCACACTGGGAAACTAGTGAAATGACTTTGGGAGATGTTTAGAAGCACTGCTTTCAGCCTTTTCCATTAACCAAGATAGTATCCATTGTAAACCTTATTTATAAGAAGGCTTTCAGGCAATTTTACTCTATTGCAGTTCCACCACCACCACCACCACCCAGGAAAAATGTACATCTGGAGACTAACTGTGACTTAGAATATATATTTCTACTACAAATTGAACCTGGTCAGCTGCCTTGGATACACTTTTCTCTTGGACAAGAGCAAAATATATCTAGTGGCTACTTTCTCTATACAAGAGCAAAATGTATCTAGTGGCTACTTTCTTGTTCTATAGTTATTCAAAATCCTTTTCAATATTCTGGCCTAAAAGTTACTCTCGTTTAGGAGGCAGTCAAGTCATCTGTGGCTTATAGGGAAGACGGAAGCAACCACTTTTATACCTTGTTGTTTAGATGTATATATTGACAGTTGTGATTAGAAAACACAAATAAACTGAACAGGCTAAAGCCATGGTGGTTGATCACCTTCTTTGATTAAATTACTGACATGCTATAATATCCCAAAATGGAGAATAAATTATGGTCAAACATGTTTTCCTTTTAAAAAGAACCCATCAAAATTATACCAATTACATGGCTTTACAGCTAGGCCAGGCTGATAATTAATGAGACTAAAAACCACAGACAGACTTAATTTTGAGAGGACATTTTCTCATTTATTTGATTTTGAGTACAACCAGCTGTCCAGCACTTGACCTAGGTATTCTATTGTACTTTTAATTTCTTTTTAGCCAACTATTCGGTTCAGGTTTTAAATTTAAATGATAATGTACTTTCTTAATAATAAAAAAATATCAATGCAAACTGCTTCTTTTTGAGAAGCATTTTTAAAGGACTGTATGTGAAGATGACCAATGTCTGATTTAGTTTGTTTCCTTCCTTTAAATCCAGCAAAACTGAAACATATGTATGTTTGTTTGCTTATTTGTATATGTTTAAAAAACTGCTTCCTTTCATGGACTCAAGGTAGTTTACAATCAAATAAAACAGCAACAGATAAAACAATAATTAACCTAGCTGCCTAAGTGTATGGTAGTCTAAACATCCTGTGGAAGAGTAGAATCTTTCTTCTGAGTCATCTCACAGACCTAGAACTGTGTTTCTCAACCTTGGCAACTTTAAGATATATGAACTTCAACTCCCAGAATTTCTCAGGCAGGAATTCAGGGAATTGAAGTCCAGACTTCTGAAGTTGCCAAGGCTGAAAAACACTGAGCTAAAAGTTAGTTTCATCCTTTTCTCGGAATGCACAATATTCTCAGGGCATCATTGAGGAGGCACATTCAACCTTCAACAGATCTTGCCTCTTGGGAAAGGAGAGGCTGAGTTTTGATGGAGAAAATGTTATTTTAGTTTGTCAATGCCAACGGAATCCTGAAATTTCATTTATTTATATTTATCCCATTTCCCATTTTTTCTTCCTCTTTCCTCTTTTGTTTTTGCTCTTTGTCAGAACAGTTCTTCTAGTACTTTTGTAAGAAAAGGGGAAAACTCCCAATAAACTTATGCTAATTGAAAAACTAAAAAAATTAGCATGATAATATGTATAAAAAGTACTATGATGCAACAATAAATAGATTTAATAACATCCAAAAAATCTTTACTAGATCTGTCAGATATATATGCATTTAGACTACTAAATTCCTCACAGATTCTTTGCTATAGTGTATAATAATCAGATAGTACAACACAATAACAAAATATTGATAGCAAAAATATGTGAATATTTTATTTACATATTTTAGTGAATATATGTTATCCACTAAATTATATTCACTTCATTTAGTGAATATATATTCAGATATTACATTGAAACTGAGCATTCATACAAATGCTGTTGTACACTTAACTCTTTTCATAATTTCAGTAATTTTACCTTACTGAACAGAAGATTGTAGGTAGCGGTTTACATTCTTATTTAATGGGTTTTGCCATTGTAAGCTGCCCAAAGATACTCTAGATCAGTGGTTCCCAAAGTGGGTGGTACTGCCCCCTGGGGGGGGGATGCCTTAGGGGGGCTCTAAGAGGCAAAGGGGGGCATTCGAGGTGCCAGCCCTGCAGGCTCACCCCATTGACTGTTGCACCAGAGTGGTGCAATATGATGAGCCTACGAAGCCGGTGCGTCAAACGCAGTAGCATGTTGGGAAAGTACAACAAAGCCATTCTGGCTTTGCTCTACTTTCCCAAAGTGCCACCACTGTCACATTCTGTCTGTCTGTCTGTCTGTCTGACTGTCTGTCTGTCTGTCTGTCCGTCCGTCCGTCCATCCATCCGTCCATCCATCCAAAAGGTCTGTCTGTCTGCCTGCCTGCTTTCTGCCTACCTACCTACCTGCCTGCCTGTCTGCCTTTCTGTCTACCTACCTACTTACCTACCTATCTATCTACCAATATAGATCTACCTACCTACCTGCCTACCTACATATCCATCCATCCATCCATCCATCCATCCAAAAGGTCTGTCTGTCTTCCTGCCTGCTTGCCTGTCTGTCTGCCTGTCTACCTACCTACCTATCCATACATTCATCCAAAAGATCTGCCTACCTGCCTGCCTACCTGCCTAACTACCTATCTATCTATCTACCTACTTATCTATCTGTCTGTCTGTCTGTCTGTCTACCCATCCATCCATCCATCGATCCAAAAGGTCTGTCTGTCTTTCTGCCTGCTTGCCTGCCTGCCTGCCTACCTATCT
The DNA here is from genome assembly GCF_049901735.1 of Notechis scutatus. Classification (NCBI taxonomy): domain Eukaryota; kingdom Metazoa; phylum Chordata; class Lepidosauria; order Squamata; family Elapidae; genus Notechis; species Notechis scutatus. The sequence goes on from NC_142011.1 coordinate 77,644,797, forward strand.
ATCCATACATTCATCCAAAAGGTCTGCCTGCCTGCCTACCTATCTACCTACCTCTCTCTCTCTGTCTCTCTGTCTCTCTCTGTCTCTCTCTCTATCCATCCATCCATCCAAGTTCAAAGCAATGGCCCCGCAGGCACATCAGGAAAGTAGAGCAAGCCAGTCTAGGAGAGAGGGAGGGAGGGAGAGAGAGAGAGAGAGAGGGGGAGAGAGGGAGAGAGGGAGGGAGGGAGTGACCTGGTGCATCAGATTGAAATGAATGTATCACATTGAATCATCTTTGGCTTCTATTAAAGGTTTTGTGGATGAAACATGGTCAAGACTATAGGAAGTTCTCACATTTTGTTGAGGCTTTAAACTGGATCCATTGGACCAGATCTCCTCCCTAAAAAATTACTTTTCCCCAATGTATTACAGTGCCAATTCTGAAGAAGCCAAAACCAAAATGTACTTGTAAAATACAAGGAGAACACACACACACACACACACTCCCTTCTATCCCTGCTGAGGCAGGTGATTGGACTAGAATAGATATCTCATTATCTTTCTCCTCCCTCCCTCCTTTATTTCTTTTTCTTTCTGTTCCTTCCTTCAATCCCCCACCTTTCTTTGTCTGTCCCTTTTTCTTTCTTTCCCTTTTCTTTCTTTTCTTCCTTCTCTCTTTCTCTCTCACTTTCTTTTCTCTCTCTCTCTCTCCCTCTCTCAGGCTCACCCATTGACTTGGTGCACCGCTCTGCTCGGACTTGCTTGAGCAGGTCCCTCCAGTGCAGCGGGCTCAATGGGGTGGACCTTTGGAGCCAGCACCTAGAACGTGGCAGTGGCAGCACGTTTGAAAAGTAGAGCAAAGCCAGAGGTCAGTAATTTTTGCTACAAAGAATCACAAAAGCTTCTAGGTTCTGCACAAGAAGGGACACACATGTCAATGCAATTCAGCAACATAAAATAAAGAAATACAAATAAAACAAATCAACAAGAATTGGCAAAGCATCTCTGATTAGATTCTATTCACTACTGGAATCTAATCAGAGATGCTTTGCCGATTCTAGTGCAATGACCTGCTCCAGCAGGGTTAGATGGGAGTGTGTGTGGTATGTGTGTGCATGGCTGTCAAAACTCCAAAAACAGGTCAAGTAGCTCTGGGGAGGCCAGTCATAAATTAGAACACTTGCTAAACAACTGGCCATTAAGTGAGGACCACTTGTATTTGTTTTGCCAGTCACCTGGCCATGCCTACCCAGTCCCATAACCACCAAACTACACCTACCCGGTCATGTGACCAGCAAGCCATGCCCAGCCAGCAAGCCATGCCCAGCCAGTCACGTGCCAGCCAGTCACGTGGCCCTCAAATTAGGCCACATCCACATAAATTTGAATCCCACCCCTGGGTAGGAGGCATCAAGGATGAGTTTGTAGCGACATCCGGTCTGCAGTGCTTCGGGGCAGGCAGGAATCCGCGACTGTGCGCGGTTTCTGCCTGTGCTCACTGCCCGAGTGCCCTGAGCCACTCGGCTTCAGGGCTAGCCACCTCCGTAGAAGGTGGCGAAGACAGGGGGGATCTGGCAGGGTCGAGAGATATTGCACCTCTCTTCCCTAGCTGGCTAAACCCCCTTTTCCGAAGGCAGCTGAGCGGCGGTCAGAAATGGCCGCCACATAGAAGCGCTCAGCTGGAAAAAGAAAGTGCAGGAGGAGCTGTGAAGAAGTGAAAGTGTTTTTTGCTGACTGGGATAAAGCAACAGCGAAAGTACCCTGGAACTTAAAATTTGCCAAAGATACATTGTTTCCAGAGATTTACAAGCGGCGAATGGAAGTTTAAAAGGGAAAGTTTTTCTTTCTTTTCACTCTCCTTCCTAATGTGACAGTGAATAGAACTGCAAGAGAAATTGGAAAACCCGCATTGGAGGTAATTAAATGCTAAAGGGATAAGGATTTCTGAACATTTTAAAAAAAACTTTTTTCCTGTAAGTGGGAAGGGAGAGGGGGAAAAATTGGAGCAGAATTTGAAAGTAAGGAGGAGATTGCCTAGAATTTTAAAGAGCTATTAAATATTAACAAGACTTCTAAAAGATACATTTTAACTGGAACTTTGTGACTAAACAGTAACCCCAGAAAGAGAAAGGGAAGAAAGAAGAAAGTACTAAAAGAACCAGCTTATTTGGATTGTTTGGTGATTTTGGAACTTTTGGGAACTATCTTTGATTAAAAGCACTTGGGTGGTTGTTTTGGAAAATCTTTTTCTCTCTACAATGGCATCACTTGTGGATGAATTGAAAATTGAATACCAAAAATACAAAAAAGAAGAACAAGAAGGGAAAGATTCTCCTGGCACTCTTTTTCACTTTTTAGAAATGGCGGTTTGCACTTATGAAAAACTGACTGTGCAACAGGATGACTGGGATAAAGAAGAAGCCATCTTTGATGAACAAGTAACTCTATTTGGGGAAGGAAAGGAGAAAGAGGAAAAGAAAAAGGGGACTTTAAGATTTGAAAAAACAACCAAAAAAGAGAAAAATAAGGTGAAATGTGGATACAATGTTAGAAAACAACAAAAAGGGGGAAAGCAGAAGAAGAAAAGGGAGGTGGAGAGACAAGTGGGTAAAAAGGGCAAGGATAAGAATAAACAAGGGAGAAAGGAAGGGATGAGAAGCCTCAATGGTGGGGAGCAAGATGTAAAGAAACAAAATTCTTTTAGAGACAATGGGTAAACTTAATTGAAAAAGGGATTCTGCAAAGGTACATAAGATTGTATTCTTATATTTGTATTCAGAAATAATGTTAGAAAATTGGAAACAACATGTAATCAAAAATGGGATAAAATATTTAGTGGAATTTAGTGAAATTTTTGTGAAGAAAAAGAAGGCAATAAAATAAATGAGAGAATTGAAGAAATGGGAACATTTTAATGAAATAATGATTTAAAATATGTGATGTGGGGGGGAAATAACTATGGAAAGTATAAGTGTTCCCATAAAAGTATGATATTTAATTGAAAAGTAACGTGTAAAGTGTTTAAGATATAAATGAATATTAATATTAATGATTAGATTTGTATTGGCATTGATAGTTGTTTTAATTACATCATATACCTATAATTTTTTTTCTATAAAAAACATTGTGTAATTTTAGAATGTACTAAACAGAATCCCATGTATTATATTAAGTATTATAAATTTAGGGGAAAGAGTTAAAGGCGTCATACTCCAATCAATGTACAGGGGAAGTTTTTTTTAAAGAGAAAAGATAAATGGATAGCTGGAAACAGAACAGACAAAGAATAATAAGTATTATGATTTGAACTGAGATGAGATAAATAAAATAAAACTAAGAAAGTTAAAAGAGGTGAGAACTTATATAGAAAATTGAAAATGGTAATAAGATATGGAATGGTATATAAAATGAATATGAATTTGAATTTGTGTCTGTACGAAGAGTTGTAACCCAGGATCAAGCAGCTTTCAGAAAAGATGTTCTATGTTTTTATATTTTATGTTTTGTTTGTTTGTGTATTGTCTTTGAAAAACAATAGAACTGTTTTTTTTTAAAAAGGATGAGTTTGTAGCACCAAGGGGGCGGTGGACTGAAAAAGTTTGGGAACCACTGCTCTAGATAGTAAGAAGTAACATACATAAATGTAATAAATAAATACAAGAACAAGGCTTTTCAATTACAAGTTTGCTATTAATAACAATAACAGTAATAGATGATTTGACCAACTGGCTAATGCAGTATCTTGAAGATGGATTCCAAATGAATTCTATGCTTCAGTACAATTAATCATCTCTTCAGTTAGTTTGCTTATTTTGGAAACTTTTCTTATCTGAACCATAACTTGTAACCAACAAAATGATATTGTGAAGATTAAGCCACTAATAAGAATATGGGTTTGAATATAGACATAATAAAAATTCCACCCTAACAATGCAGAAAGGGTGTTGCTAAATAAGAACTTACAGGACTTTGTTAGCTTCATCTGGGAAAAATTGGTTAAATACAAAAAGATGAAATACCAAATTTAATTTTAAGAGGGTCTGTTTCTGAGACTACTTGTCAGCATGATTAAAGTTATAATTTTTGTTTCTCATTAATAATGCATTGGGGTAGGAAGATAGACAAAAGGGAGTTTGGTTCTTTTTTTGTTTTTTAATTTAAATGTTACGTCTGCTGGAAATTCAAACAGTTTTCCCAAAAAGCAATCTGAGGGACTTGTAACTGGAATGCAGCTGCATAAGATTTTATTAACATCTTGCAGGTGGAGCCTAATTTTAGTTCAGCCTTGAAGAGTGGGAATTGTATCTCTTGTAATAGACACAGTGCCACCATGTCAGCAAAGCTAGTGGAGCTTGAAAGAACAATTTGTTTACTTTTGTACATCTAAGACTTTAGTATTTTTTTGTGGAGATTATTTATTTAATTTACACACACACACACACACACACACACACACACACACACACACACACATATATATTATGAGTATCTTGGCGACGTTTCGGCGAGGTCCCACTCGCCATCCTCAGACTGGTGCTTTCAGCTTCATGACAGTGCAAGCAGTGTGTGATTGGAGCTGCCGTCTCTCTATAAATACTGGTGGTGGGGGCTGGTGTGCTGGGCTGGTTGGCTGCGCTGCTGCCTCTTGATTGGTTGATGGAGTTGATGTTGGTATAATGGGCTGTGTGATGGCCTTGTGAGTTTTGTTGTGGAGATATCCTGGATCTTGTGCTGTAATCTCCTGAGTCGTTTGTTTTGTAGTGATCTAAGTACCCGCGAAAACTTAAGAATATATATATATATATATATATATATATATATATATATATATATATATATATATATATATATATATATATATATATATATATGGATCTTTAGTTATTCGGGTTTTCTCCCGCGTAAGATTCAAAGTATCTAGGCAACGTTTCGGCGAGGTCCCACTCGCCATCTTCAGGCTGGTGCTTTCGGCTTAGTGCCAGTGCAAGCAGTGTGTGACCGGAGCTGCCATCTCTCTATATATACAAGTGGTGGGGGATGGTGTGCTGGGCTGGTTGGCTGTGCTGCAGCCTCTTGATTGGTTGATGGAGTTGATGTTGGTATAATGGGCTGTGTAATGGCCTTTTGTTGTAGAGATATCCTGGATCTTGTGCTGTCATCTCCTGGGTCGTTAGCCTCTTGTGTTTTAACGGCTTGGGTAATGGGTTGTGTGATGGGCTTGTGAGTTCTTTTGTTGTGGTATCCTGGGTCTTGCGTTGTAATCTCCTGGGTCGTTTGTGTTTTGATCTCTTTTGATTAGCCTCCTGTGTAGTAACAGCTTGGGTAATGGGTTGTGTGATGACCTTGTGAGATTTATTGCTGTGGTATCCTTGGTCTTGTGCTGTGATATCCTGGGTCATTTGCTGTGTTGTGACTTCTTGAGTTCTTGAGGATATCTCTACAACAAAAGGCCATTACACAGCCCATTATACCAACATCAACTCCATCAACCAATCAAGAGGCTGCAGCACAGCCAACCAGCCCAACACACCATCCCCACCACTTGTATATATAGAGAGATGGCAGCTCTGGTCACACATTGCTTGCACTGGCACTAAGCCGAAAGCACCAGCCTGAAGATGGCGAGTGGGACCTCGCCGAACGTTGCCTAGATACTTTGAATCTTACGCGGAGAAAACCCGAATAACCAAAGATCCACATACAAATACCGCGAGAACCTCAGAAAACAAATATTGCACCTCTACGGGAGGAAACCCACCATCTGACCAGGACTTATGAAAAACTTGAAGTCCAAAGAGCTTCCATTTTATGTGACCTCGCATTCCTATGCAACTGCCGAGATCAAAATTTAATTCCCACAAGCTTCCAATTGAAATTCCACACCAACACAGCAGCCACCAAACGCATCCTAAAAAGAACAGAATTGGCCCTAATTAGAAATGAACTTCACACAAAAGATTTCTCCTAGACCAAATCAACAAAGATCTTCTTACACTTCACCTCAGACTCAGCAACAAGATTCACCCCTTACTTTGGGACAAATCCAAACAACTCGCTGTCTGGAGAGCCGAAACACAGACCACCCTCAAGACAGACACACACACCAACAAACTCAGAAAACTACAACAATGCCAGAAACCAACTCCCCCCTCACAGCCACATGAAACAAACAGTGCACAACATCTCAGACAAGATCCTCACGAAGCCGAAACCAAGGTCCTTTCAAAAGGATTCAACTTTGCTGTTGCTCCCAAACACATCCCCACAGAAACCATCATATGCGGAGTTGAAACCAGCCTGACCAAAACCAACCCTGATGAGGCTAATAGAATCAGACTCAAATCACCAACATCCTCTGCACTAGCAAACCACCCAAAAGCAACTTATCCAAAGAAGAACAAACTGCACTACGTAACCTGAAAGAAGACACCAGCATAATAATCCTACCAGCAGACAAGGGCAACGCAACAGTGGTTATGAACACATCTGACTACCAAACCAAGTTAACCAACCTACTCCTAGACCCCACATACAAACCCCTAAAGACAGACCCCACCACCTACCTAGAAAAAACCACCAGATCCAAAATAAAAGCCTCCCCATCAGTGAAGAAATCCAGCAAAGAATCATACCCAGAGAGAAATCATCCAGATGCCCTAAGCTTTATGGTCTCCCCAAGATACACAAAGAAGGAACTCCACTTAGACCAATAGTCAGCTCCATAGGCTCACCTCTACAAAACCTAGCCAAATTTCTCGCCAAACAACTACAGCCCTATGCAGAATCCATCAACTCACATGTAAGAAACTCATTCCAGTTCATCGAGATCATAAAGAAACAAAACTTACAACCCAGCGACCTACTAGTTAGCTTGATGTCATATCCCTCTTCACCCAAGTGCCAATAAAGAAGCCTTGACAGCCATCCAAAACAAATACAACCCCCCAAGCACATCCTAGATCTGACCAACCACTGTCTATCCAATACATACTTCACCTACAATGGACAAAAATACAAACAAATAGAAGGAGCACCCATGGGATCACCCCTCTCACCTGTCATCGCAAACCTCTACATGGAACACTTTGAAACACAAGCTCTAGAAAAATATGATCACAAACCCAAACTCTGGCTCAGATACGTAGATGACACCTTCATAATCTGGCCACACGGGAAAGAAAAACTGAACAACTTCCTCACACACCTCAACAGCCTACACCCCAAAATACAATTCACCATGGAAACAGAAGCTAACAATCAACTTCCCTTCCTAGATGTCTTGGTATACAAAAACCCAATGGCTCCCTAGGACACACCATCTACCAAAGAAAACACATACAAACCGCTATCTACACGCACTCTCACACCACCACCCAGCACAGATCAATTCCGTAGCTGAGACACTCATCTCCAGAACAAAATGCTTAGCTGATGAACAACACCTAAAAACCGAACTAAACACTCTCACCAACGTACTAACAGCCAATGGATTTCAAAGAAAGAAGATCACCCACCTAATCCAAAAGAAACCCCAACCAAAATCCAAGACAGAGAACAAGAGAACGGCAAAGCCCTCCTCCCATATATAAAAGGCACTACAGACAAAATCAGCAAGATCCTCCAAAAACACAACATTAAAACAGCATTCTGCACAAACAGAAAAATATCCACCATCCTAAGAAACCCTAAAGACAAAATCGAGTTAGAAAACCAAGGAGTATATGAAATCCCTGCACTGCCTGCCTCACCACATACATTGGACAAACTAACAGAAGAATAAGTGCACGCGTTGAAGAACATAAGAACTCAATCAAAAAAGAAGAACCAACCTCTTCCCTGGTCCAACACCTCAAAGCCACAGGACATGAGATTGACCTTAAAAATACCAGAACTATCGCCAAAACTGAACACCACAGCAGCAGAATAATCAGAGAAGCCATAGAGATAGAAAAACGCCCACACAGCATGAATAAAAGAGATGACACCTCCGCTTACCAGCCATTTGGAAACCCGCCCTCATGAACAGGCAGTACCCAACATGATAAATGACACCAGACCCACACCCATGAGGCCACACAAGATGCCACCACCACACTTCCACGTAAAAATCAGACTCACACCCACACAGAAGATGAGACACGACCACAGACCAGAAGCCGCACTGCAGCTGCATCACTACCCACTTCAAACTCCTCTGAACCATACATGAAGCGAACTGACCCCCACCATGAAGATGTGGCACGACCACGAACTCGAAGCCAAACGAACACAGACCCAGACCCCAAACTCAAAGCCATATTAAAAACCCAAAATGCTACATCACAGCCACCCGCTCAGGACATCACATCAGAAAACTCAAGAAATTACACCTCAAGAACTCAAGAAGTCACAACACAGCAAATGACCCAGGATATCACAGCACAAGACCAAGGATACCACAGCAATAAATCTCACAAGGTCATCACACAACCCATTACCCAAGCTGTTACTACACAGGAGGCTAATCAAAAGAGATCAAAACACAAACGACCCAGGAGATTACAACGCAAGACCCAGGATACCACAACAAAAGAACTCACAAGCCCATCACACAACCCATTACCCAAGCCGTTAAAACACAAGAGGCTAACGACCCAGGAGATGACAGCACAAGATCCAGGATATCTCTACAACAAAAGGCCATTACACAGCCCATTATACCAACATCAACTCCATCAACCAATCAAGAGGCTGCAGCATAGCCAACCAGCCCAGCACACCATCCCCACCACTTGTATATATAGAGAGATGGCAGCTCCGGTCACACACTGCTTGCACTGGCACTAAGCCGAAAGCACCAGCCTGAAGATGGCGAGTGGGACCTCGCCGAAAGCGTTGCCTAGATACTTTGAATCTTACGGGAGAAAACCCGAATAACCAAAGATCCACATACAAATACCCATGAGAACCTCAGAAATATATATATATATATATATATATATATATATATATATATATATATATATATATATATATATATATATACATATACATATATGTGTGTCTGTGTGTGTGTGTGTGTGTGTGTGTGTATGTATGTATGTATGTATGTATGTATTCTTAAGTTTTCATGGGTACTTACATGTATGGTATTCAGCTTTGTTCGGGTATTTTCCCGCGTCATTATAGTTGTGCTTTTAAAGTTGTAGCAACATTTCGGCAGAATCTAATCTGCCATCATCAGGCTTCTGTATTGTGTTCGTCTGTGAGTCAGACTTTCACAGCAGAAAGAAACACAATACAGAAGCCTGATGATGGCAGATGAGATTCTGCCAAAACATTGCTACAACTTTAAAAGCACAACTATAATGACATGGGAAAATACCCAAATAAAGCTGAATACCATGTATATGTATATGTATATGTATATGTATATGTATATGTATATGTATATTACATTTGATGCATAACTAATTTTCCTACAATCTAACTACATTGAACAACAGAAATGCCATGGAAAATATTCAGGAAGTGAGCAACAAGTTCTAAATATAAAAGCATAGTTGCTATTCAATCAGAGGAAGGAAAGATGTGTAAATATAAAAACAGCAGTGGCAAATTCATTTAGAGGTTGAATGTCAATTTCGACTTTCTTCAGAACGATGTACTACTTACAGGACCAAAGAAAGAAAGAAAAATCTTAAAGAGGGAAGATATTCCACCCATGTGTAGATGAGATCTCATCAATGCTTTTACTTGGAAGAATGACAGTCTGATTTATTTGATTTTGTTGTCTGTCTCATGTGACTCATGGTAGGATTCAGTCTTATCAATAGAATGACCATTGTTACAATGCTGTTATGTAACAAACAGCAATAAATAGTTCACCCTATTAAATCACAAATAAAATAATTAAACATCCAAACAGCAATAAAAAATGGATGGTGTTGTCCAAAATCAAACACACACTGTATACAATTAAAGCATCAAAATATGCACAGATATATATATGCATGTACAACAAGCAGCTTTAAAATATAAATTCCTTCCTGTCCTGTTGATCTCTAATATCTTCTAATGTGACCTTTACTATTCAGCTACAAAATAACATAGTGCTTAATTCTTTACAATAGAAGTTAATTTTGACCATTCAAAATCTGGCACTTTTTAAAGAGAATTTTTTTTCTTTCCTTAGTTAGTTACTTGTTTCTGTGCTTTGTAAAAAAAAAAAAAAATCAGTCCAGCAATGTATCATTTAATCATTTTTCAAGACACTTGAGGTAATGGGGTTGGGGAAAAAATACCAAAAAAAGTATAAAGTTTAGTTTAGGGGGGGGGGTATTTATTTATTTGCCACCCATCTCACTGTGAGGTGGATTACAATGTTAAAAGAAGTAAAACCATACAATATATATATTTTTCTAATAACAATAAAATACATATTACAAAAAGAGGGGAGGAAGTGGATTGTGCAGTGATTCTGAGGATCTGCCTCTCAGAAGCTCCATTTCGGCTGGCAATGTGCCAGGCGAGGCCTCTGGACACCTGAATGGAGCTTCTGAGGGATGGATCAGCTGCTCTGAAGCTTCATTTCGTCCAGCAACGTGCAGGATAAATATTGCAGAGCCTCTGAGGTTGTTTGTAAGGGCAAACAACTCAGTGGTGTTATTCAATTTTTTATACTACTGGTTCTGTGGGCGTGGCTTGGTGGTTGTGGTGTGGCTTGGTCAGTATGGCTTGGTCGACGTGGCAGGGAAGGATACTGTAAAATTCCCATTTCCTCCCTAACCCACTAACCTGCTTTCCAGCTCCATTCTCCTGTGCAGGGCAACAAAAGAAGGCCCGGCTGATCAGCTGGGACTTTGATCAGCTGAGACTCGGGAGAAAGTGAATGAATGAAGGCGGGACCAACCAGAGCTGGTATTTACCGAACTACTCAAAATCTCCACTAATGGTTCCCCAGAACCTGTCAGAACTGGCTGAATACTATCTCTGGAACAACTGCTGTGGTGCTGCAAGATGTGTAGTTTTGGGACTTGTTCATAAACATTAAGGGGAACATTATCAAATTTTGAATGTTCACCAAGGCAACACTCCTAACCTGGAGATTACCTGATAGATAGATAGATAGATAGATAGATAGATAGATAGATAGATAGATAGATAGATAGATAGATAGATATGTGTATGTGTATGTGTATGTGTATGTGTATGTGTATGTGTATATGTATAGGTATATAGGTATATAGGTATATAGGTATATAGGTATATAGGTATATAGGTATATAGGTATATAGGTATATAGGTATATATATATGTATGGTGTTCAGCTTCGTTCGGGTATTTTCCCACATCATTAAAGTTGTGCTTTTAAAGTTGTAGCAACGTTTCGGCATAATCTCATCTGCCATCATCAGGCTTCTGTATTGTGTTTGTCTGTGAGACTTTCACAGCCATTTCTGTTTTAAATTTGGGGCTAGCCTACTGTGCCGGAATGGTTTTTTCTTCATCCTGATTGGTTGGGAGTCTTGGTCTGTGTTTATTGGTCTTGGAGTTTGCGGTGTTCTGCTTGATTGGTGTTTCTAATATCTTCTGTCTGTTTTGTGGCTTTTTTTGTCTTGATTGGCTGGCAACATTGTGTTCCTTTATTGGAGGCTTTTAGTGCAGCTTGGCTCCGAGTAAATGGACGGCTATCATTTATTAGGAAGCTAGGTTTCATCTGGGTGCCTGGTTGGGGTGTGTTTGAGCTGGAGGTATCAGGGGGGGGGGTCTGTTTGTGTCCAGGTGTTTGGCTGGCTTGTGGTGTGGAGATTTTTTTGTTTGAGAGTGCAGGCTTCCAGATAATTGACAGTCTGGTGGAATCATCTCTTCTATTCATGCTTTCAGGTCTTTTTTCAATCTCTATGGCTTCTCTGATAATCCTGTGGCTGGGGTTTTCTATAGTGGCTAGGGTTTTGGTGCCATTGAAGTCGATGCTATGACCTGTTGCTTTCATGTGTTGGACTAGTGAGGAAGTGTGTTCCAGCTTTTTTACTGCATTTTTGTGTTCATCCAGGTGGGTACTTATTCTTCTATTGGTCTGTCCAATGTATGTGGCAGGGCGTGATGCACAGGGGACTTCATATATGCCTTGGTTTTCCAGGTCAATTTTATCTTTGGGGTTTCTTAGGATGGCTGCTATTTTTCTGTCTGTTTTGAAGGCAGTCTTGATGTGATGCCTGTGTAGTATCTTACTGATTTTGTCTGTAGTACCTCTTATGTAGGGCAAGACAGCTGTTCCATAGGTCTGTTCATCTTCTAGGTCTTCATTATGTCTCAGTATGTTTTTGTGGATCAAGCTGGTGATTTTGCTTTTGTGGAAGCCATTGGCTGTCAGTACTTTAGTCAGGGTGCATAGTTCAGTCTTTATGTATGTCTTGTCTGCCAGGCGTTTGGTTCTGACGATTAGTGTTTTGGCCACGGAGTTTATCTGTGGTGGGTGGTGGTGGCATTGGGCATTGAGGTAGCAGTTGGTGTGTGTTTTCTTCTGGTATATGGTGTGTCCTAGTGTGCCATCTGTTTTTTTGTAGATTAGTACATCTAGGAATGGTAGTTGTTTGTTTGTTTCTGTTTCCATGGTGAACTTGATTTTGGGGTGTGTGCTGTTTAGGTGTGTTAGGAAATTGTTTAGGTTTTCTTTTCCATGGGGCCAAATCACAAATGCCTCATCGATGTATCTTAACCATAGTTTGGGTTTGTGGGTGGCATTAGCTAGGGCTCTGGATTTGAATTCTTCCATGAACAGGTTTGCAATGACGGGTGACAGTGGTGATCCCATAGGCGCTCCTTCAATTTGCTTGTATCTTTGTCCTTTGTATGTGAAATATGTGTTGGTTAAGCAGTGTTCTGCTAGTTCCAAGAGGTGTTTAGCTGGTTGGTATTTATTTTTGATGATTTCAAGAGTTTCTTTTATCAGGACTTGAGTGAATAGTGAAACCACATCAAAACTTACAAGCAGATCTTCTTGTTCCCCGTGTAGATCTTTGATCATTTCCAAGAAGTGGTATGAGTTTTGTACATGTGAAGCTGCTGCTTCAGCATGGGGCTGTAGCTGCTTTGCTAAGTGTTTAGCTAGGTTTTGTAGTGGTGCTCCCCTGGAGCTGACTATGGGTCTGAGAGGTATGCCTTCTTTGTGTATTTTTGGGAGGCCGTATAGTTTGTAAGGCTCTTATTTGAATAAATATGACCTTATTCAGGCTGCCATTCTGCACACCATTCTGATAGACTACAGTGAAAATAAACAAGCACAGATTGGGCTGGAGGAAAATAAGTCCCATCTAAAACCATGTAACCTAACAAAAGATGTTGGTTTCTATTTGGCATATGCTATCATCCCAGGGAGGGGAGAGAGGGAAACTTTTCCCATAACATCCCATTTGTAGTCACACGAGGTTTCCTGGACTATTAAGCTAATTGATTTAAAATTCTATATTCATACGCATTAAAAAGAGGAAAACAAACCAGGCATGTGGCTAATATGGCCATTTGTAGATCATCAATGAATGCTCAGAAGATCATTGGTCCAGCCAATGCCTTTCAGGCTGTTTTGGACCAGCTGGAGCATGATAGCTGTCCTCAATTTTATTTTTCCAGGCAAGGTTTTCTAAAGAGGAAGAAGCAGAGGAAAGCCCAAACAAATGAAAACAGATGACTTGCTTTCCTTGTTGTCCTGAGAGTTCAGAGTTAGAGTCCCGTGTTAATTCAGTATTCGTTTAGTGAGCTGTTAAAGAAGCTTTTTGCGTTGTCTGCATCAACAAAAATACTCATAAATAATGTGTAGGAAAATATGTGCTGCTGCTTAATGAAAAATTAGCCAGCTGTGGCATTCTCTTCTTTCTCTAAACAAATACAGCAAGTCTGGATGCTTGCTGAAGTCTTCCTTCATCAACTAGTCAGTGATTATCAACTTGCTTTTTAACAGTAACAATTATGAGTCTTATATAGCTTTCCTTATCCACAAATCCTAGGCAGCTTTATAAATAAACTGCATATTATCTTCTTCTGTAATTTGTAAATTGCAGCAAGCATGCAAGATTGGGATAGCCATACTCTATGCTCATGAGTTTTCCATATAGTTCCATGTTTTATTACACATGTATCATTGGTTATGTTGTAGTTTTGATATATCAAATCAGAATCTAGCAAAGACAGATTTTGATTACATTCGTTGAAATAAAAATTTTAATTTTTGTTCTTAGATCCAGACGGCAATTTGAATCAACGAGAGCTGTTTTTACATTCCTGTGTAAAAAAGAAACTTCAGAGTTAAGCAAAGCCCACATTTTTCACCTATCCTAAGATAATCACTGAGCAATTCCCAGGGGGGATTTGAAAGCATTTGAAAATGAAGGTTAATCAGGTTAAATAATCAAAATGTTGAAATATAATATATATTTTGATAGCTATGTAATTTAATGTTATTTTGATTGACTTCCGCGTGCCTATTAAAATATAATTCTTAGCAGTAGATGGAAAATCTAAAAGAAACATTACAGACTTTCTTTAGGCCATTATTGCCATGGAAAGAAGACCACTATTGATTCAGGTTTACATGAGCTCAGGTTTTGAAAAGCCTTGACAAGCACAATTCTACAAGAACACTTGAGTCTTTTTGAAGTCTTGAGGTTGACCAGGTGTGAAACACCCTGAGTCTTCTTTCTAGAACTCCATTTCTAGAACTCAAGTACATCATTCTAAATAATCTTTTCAATGGACTGATCCATAGTAACTTTGATATATATTTTTCTTGTTTGGTAGGAAATAGACTGAAATGACCTTCTGCAAAGTTCAGCAATAATGTAAGAATCCCCTTGGTATTTGCTCTCTAAATTAGAAAAGGATGCTAATTTTAAAAAGTGCCATGGTGCTTAGGGCTACCACAACAATTTCACATATAGTAAAAGGAAGAGTTTATAGCAGTATTTATTGATGCCTAAACTACTGCTTCACAGTGAAAATGGAGATAAAAGCCAACATTCATTTTCTTCTCCTAAGCCCAGATCTGTATCCTCTGTCACAAAACAGTTCAAAATGTCATTCATCTTATGAGTCTTTGTGTTCTTTTTTCCCTTAGTACCCATAAGAAGGTTCTCAAGGACCATCAACTACTGTGGCCCAGCAATTTCTAATTCTCAGAACAAAATGCTTCACAGGGAGGTGCTAAAAATGGATTCTTTTCAACCTTGGTTCCTCCTTATATTCTAGCCTTAACCTATGATTCACACCCTTGCAACCTCAAGCTCATACTTTTGTAATGAGTTTTACCAGTTTAGTCATTCAGGAACAGAAACTAAGGTGAAATGCGATGACAGTTGAGCTCTCTCTTAAGATCGTAGATAATTGTCTGGTGTTTTCCCCACAGTATTTTTAGAATAGATAACAGCATTAGCATCTCAGTTGTATTTATTTAGTAGGACTAGAAGGGAGATATAACAACGGAGACCATTCTATTCTCTCTTTGATCCTGAACACCCTACAGTAATTGGAATATTAATTCCAGTACATAGAACAAGATTTTACAGTGGATGTAACAGATTTCATCTTATAGCTTAGTGCTGTTAGTGTTGCTATATTTTTACCTTTAGAACAGAAATAGAGATAAATTTAGTTCAAATTATTCTGTTGCACCATTTCTATTGTTACTAGTATATACATTACTATTTCTTTTCTTCTTGTTGTTTTTCCTCTGGAAATGATATGCCCTGACAATACACTGTATTTAAAAGGTTTATGAATAAAAATATATATTTTAAAAAAAGAACAAAAAAAGAAGGAATCAACTGTGAAAAGCAGAGCCAATTTGAATATAGTGACCAATGCTACAATGGATGGTAAAAATTTCAGTATGACTTACTGGAGTATATTTATATGTATAATGTTGAAGATTGCTGCTACCCACACATATGCCATATTTTATCATTCATAGTAGACTGAACATTTTCTTTCTGCATTTTACATTTCACTTTTAAAATCATTCATTACTATAAATTACATATAATAAAACAGATGATGAATCAGTAAACAAAAACTCTTTTTTCCCCTTTCTACATTTTTATTTCTGTCTCTCATGCATATTCTCACTATATCTTTCTGTTTAAAGTAAGACAGCACATAGGTATTTTGATGTTCTTGATCTTATTTCCATATGGCTTTTTGCAATGCCCCAGTGACTCATTTTGAGATAGAAATGTCATTATGTTGGTATGTACTGTATATAGCTATTTGGGGATGGTATTACATCAAAAGTTTCACAAGAAAAAGAGAGTTCTGGTGTAATCCTTGATTTCCATAGAACACATCTTTGGGAACTAACTAATCTTTAGACTATATTGAATCTGTAGATAAAGATTGCCTGTTTCCTTCTTCACAGTTTCAAATTATAACAATTGCAGTATGGCATTTGATAACTGAGTTACTGAATTGTAGGGCTTTTTTCAATTTCCAAACATTAGGGGGCCTCAAAAGTTGTGTCATGCCATGAGGATTGTAAAGATGTTTTGGTTACTTTAATATAATTTAGATGTGCTTGGTAAGTAACTACAGAAATATCACAACTTTTTAACTTTTTGTTTGTTTCATATCAGTAACTGATTGGGTCGACCTTCTTTCTCATTACAGTATTGAATGTTTTCATTTTTAAAAAATGTGTTGCCTTCCAGACATGTGGGGCTATGGATTCCAAAATTCCCCATCATCACAGTAAAATTTAATGAAGTCTATACGTTTGATTGGGGCACCGTTTCCATAGGATCATAGACAAGTTTTTAGGGTGGTTATGGTTAGTTATAATTTATCCATTATGAGTCAAATAGTTCTTCATGAACTTTCTTATCTTTGTTGACTCAAAATGCCAATAACAATGAAAATGGCCGCCATTTTTAGAAAAATTGTTGTGTTTCATCTATTTATATATTTAATGCATGTGAATTACTAAATTCTTCTTTCTCCCGTGTGTGAGAATATAGCTTTTAGAACTTGATGCAATGGGAACAGAAATAACTTATTCACTTATCTTGGAAATTTGAGAGAGTTGCTTAAAATAGTACAGAAATGAAATTCTTTTGCATTTCAATGGGAATTATAGATTAACACAAGCATTTAAAAATATTTGGTTAAACGATACTTCTAGTTAAGACTGAATGATTCCATCACACTTAGTTAAGCTGGCTTCCATCCCTTCATAACATTTGGTGTTTATAATTCAGTTAACTCCTAATCAATCTTTGTGGGTTCTCCCACACTAGTGACACTTACAAAGGAATGTGTAGCCATCCCTCAACAAGGCCTAGGCTTGTGTAAGCCAAGAAGAAAGGAATGCTAGCAAATTGCCAAGGCTACATAACTAGCCCAGACTTGTTAATATTTTTTTTAATCTTTTTCAAGAATGGAAAAGTACCTTTGAAAATAAAGGCCAAAATAGATATGGTGATATTAAATGTATTTGGTTTTTTTTTTCATATGCTGCATCATATATATTTATGAGAATGAGTAGAATCAGTTCTGTAATCTTATAATTATCGGTACACAGATATAGAGAAGAAATTTAATCTGCTGTGATCTGAAAATGGCATTTGCTTTGGGGGAAAAATCTTTATTGGGACTGTTACAAATCTAATAGTTTTAAAAAGGGATTTTTTTTTTCAACAATGGAGCAGAGGAAGAAATGGTTAAATAGTCTTTCTCTTCCTACTGCAGTGCCAGTGATTATTAACCTCCGCAGATCATATTCTTTGCATTTTTAAAACATTGCATGTAAGTTGAAAGCAGAAGAATCTGTGGGAATGGCCAAAAGGTTCAGGGGCAAATGATAAAAGCAGCACAATGCCAGTGAAATACAACCTCCACCACTTGTAATTGACCCTGGCTAGGACTTGGTCCATTAGAAAATTCCGGAATATGTTCTAGATAGGGAAGTAAAAACAAAATAAAAACAATTCCGAAAAAAAGCAATGGCAATATATTTTGAAATCATGCCAAAACTCTTGCAGCGAAATCACTGGGAGTCAATCTTCATAGTTGTGTGTAAGTACTTCTCAGAAGCCAAAGTTTGACTCCTGGTGATTACAATATTCAGGAACAACCATGTGTTGCCTTCTTGCAGAATGATTTTCAAGTTCCCCTATCATCCCTGGAAGTCCTTGATAACCTCCTATCTAGGTACTAACCAGGCATAAGCTAAGCTTAGAGGTTTACTAGGTACGTCTTAAAGCCAGTAGCTGAAAATGCCTAACTCTTGAAATAATATTGCAGACTGAATTTTTTCTTATGGCAAATGAAGAAAAAATGTATACTGGATTGTTATCACCTGTCAAGTTGTATGTATATTTGTGTGCGTGCATGTGTTTATTATTTTCAAGCACATCAGAAAAATAAAAACCTGTAATAATATTTTATCACTTTTTTGTGGGGGGAAAAAGATAGGGAAACCATATACAAGAGCAAATATGAATTAGCTGGATGTTATGATAAGCAGGGTGGTCAGCATTTATGGATCAGTGCTCCAATATCTCTCCAGTGTATCAAATGAAAAAGTAATTGCTTTCCTGTGTAGTTGAATTGTAAAAAATGCACATTTAAAAATAGAGAGCTGCTTTGTAGTAGCAGGAAGTAGAGAGGAAAGAGAGAGTTCTGATTAATACTGAAATTGTCAGAGACTAATTGTATGTTAGCACCAAATAAATACTGTATTGTAGTTGGCTTTCTTTTTTTCTTTTTCGTTCTTGTAATCTGCAATCAGATGTAGGCGGGTGTCCACTGGAACTATGTATTGTAATTTGTTTACATTGTTATTTCACATAATTACAAAGCAAACACAATGCAAATAGCTTGCTTCTTTCTCTTCCCAAGTACTGGAAATAAACACATACATGCACTAACCAACCACCAATGATAATAATCAACAACAACTACATCAGCTTTTTCTGTAAACTCTATTCTCATTTATGACTGTTTCTGTGTACTATTGCTAAGAATGCCGAAGATATAAAGTGTCACACTGCATGTGGGCTGATGACTTTATACGACAGCAAAGCCGAGGATGTGACCAGTTTTCAGGCTCAGAAAAATCAACTTTAATTAATTTAGAGCTTGGTGTAATTATGTAGTATGAGAGTCTGCATGCAAATACTGAAGGGCTGATTGTTCAAATCTTTGCATTTACTCATTAATTCATTGGGCTAAGTAATGCTGCCATGTAAGCAGGGTATAGCATTCATACAGCCTGCAGGCTAGTTTATACTATACTATAGTTAGCAAACAAAAATGACTGCCTTCTAATAGAATTTGCTCTCTGTTATGTTTTTTTTTTCTTTATGTGCTTTATCTCTAAAGTTAATCATGGTACCAGGAGGGCATTTTATGTGTGGGGTTAGGGGAAAAAATGACAGAAATGGGGAGATAAATCCAAGTCTCATTATTCTAAGAACCAATTTATGACAGCATTGCATATTTTAATTTACATAACATGGTTTGCACTTTCGTGACAGAAGCTGTCAACCAAATAACAGTGCTTTAGGTATAGATGAGGAGTCTGTCCAAGCAACACAGAGAGATATCCTTCAATAGACAATTTTGCTTTTCTTCCTACCCCGTTCCATCAGGCACAAAGAAGCTAATCCATAAAAGAGTGCCTTCAATATTATCCTTTGAACATTATACCACCAACTCATAGGTATCAAGCATCTCATAGATAAGAATTCTACAAAGTGCTTAAAACAAGAAAGGAAGAAATGTTTTCGTCTCTACCACAGGTGTGAAACTTGTGTTGTCACATTGCCATCACATGAGGTATTGTGACATTTCCCCCCTTCGTAGAGCTGGGGCAGGCATGTCCTGTGCATGATGCATCCAGCCCAGTTCGACATCCCTGATCTATACAATATGTGCTTCCAATGTTTTATTTCCCCAGCATTGAAACAATGTTGCAATATTCCCTATCCTCTCACTCAAGCATTTCTTGAGAGAGCAAAATCCAGCTTTTAATTAGAGATTTAAATGGTATCCGAGGATCAACAATGGGTCTTTCCTAGCTGGGGAAAAAAAAGAACAAAAACATCTGAGGATTCACTCTATATGTATTTGTAATCAGTTGTGGTATAAGTAAAGTTCTCCCATTATCAATTTCCAAAAACAGTCTATTTTCCAGGCATTGACTTTTATGGATATCATTATCCTGTGTTGGGAACTTCATAAAGCAAAGGGAAGAGTCTTGGATACTTTCTTTACCCCAATGTCCAGTTTCACCACAATTATAGACAGCATTCTCCACCCCACCCCCAGGTCTTCATTCTCCTTAGCTTTGGGATAGTTTTATACTCTTTTTGACATGCTGTCTGATTAAATGGCATCACTGTTTTGAAATCTGGAGTTATATTTCCATGATTGGGTTGTTTGCCAGAATTAGCAAAACCATTCCCTTTTTCAAGGAGCTTAATTATTTTCCACCTATTCTCTGCCCCTGGTTGGAGTCAGAATGGTGATCTTCAACTGGAACCACAGGTAATTCCTAAAATAATACTATAACCACAGTCATAAATAGACTCTTTGATTTCTGCCAATAAGTCTAAGGGGTGACATCATACTATTGTAGAACCTCTTGCTTTACAAGACCATAAGCTTCTACAGCTCTAGCTCCAACTACGGCCTTCATTCCAGTTATGTCCCTTCTTCCCAGTTTCTTCTCTGATGATTTCTAAAGCCGGCCCATCTCTGTTCCCTTTCTCTCTACTAAGACTACTATTCTATGAGAACAAAACCATATCTACTCTCCTTATGAGCAAAGCTAGTGCAAACTAGCATACAGACATGTCACAAATGTACCGATTACTATTCTTGGTGAGCTATGTTGGCTTCAATGTGCAATAGCAATTATTTTGTGCCAATGCTGTGCAGAGACTTATGGATAGTTTTCAGTCATCTGTTCATTGTTTTATGGTGCATCATGTGAAGATGCAAAATTATATGTTACTTCATGCTGAGATGGGCAGGATATCAGGTGGTAATGGTATTTCAGCTTCCCATTAAATTTAATAAAAATGTCTTTAAATAACTCTTATTAATCTAACATGAAGCTGGTCTTAACAGTTTTAGGATTTGGACTTCCTTAATCTGCTTAGATCATACATAGAAGATATATACCATTTCTCCAAAATGATTAGTGTAGTAAATTTAAACTAAATTATGAAGTTTCCTAGCTGGCATATTTTAAAGTTTAAGACTGTGCAGTAAAGGATGCAAATGTAAATGTACTATGTGTGTTTGTGTGAGTGTATAAAATCAGCCTTCATCAGGATTAAGTTATCTTTGAACTATGGTGTTTTAGTGTAATTCAATGAAGATAATAATAACAACAACGGCAGCCTTCTTTATCTTATATCTTCAAGAGGGCCATGCTGCCTTCCAGTTCTGAAAATTGCAATTCTAACACTGGAAGCTGATGTATATAGTACATTATTTCTATGGCAACTTGTTTTCTGTTTATAACCAGGGAAAAGGTTACTGATTTACAGAGGGTTTATAATAGAGCTAGGAAACTGTATTGTGGATTATACTTGGCTTCTAGGAAAATAAAGCTTACTTCCTTAGAAGGAAAACAAAGTAACGTTTATAGAAATTGACTCTGTGAAACCAAAGTATTGTTTTAAACCAGGGTTCATCATACAAAGGATTTCTAATACATCAAGAGTCCAAATCCAAAGGAATTAAGCGGCTGCTGAGAAGAACCATTTCCTGAAGTAATACATTATCACATGAGTTCAAAGACGAGGTGTTTGTGCAGATACAATTATGAGATTTGTTAACATTTTTTCAATCTTTAAGAGAAGCTGAATATTACACTTTCAGAAATCTATCATAGGATGAGCGAATAACTGATTTACTTGCCTTACTTTAACTGTAAATCTTAGGGAAACAATTGTTGTCCTTCTTCCTTCCTTCCTTCCTTCCTTCCTAAAAAATTTAACAGACATTCAGTACACATAACCTTATACAAATTTTTGTAGGAAGTGTCAGTGAAGGTGTCAATATTTGTTGTGTCACTACTGAGGGAAAGTTTCTGTGCAATCCATATTTTGTATTTGAAATGTTTACCCTCAGCTGAAACAATAGAAATTGATTTAATATCTCAATATTGCTACATACAAAAGTTCTGTTATGTTTAAGGATCATGTTCTTATTCAAAGGTAACTTTAAAAAAAAATCATAATATTTACAATAATTTAGGGCTAGGCCCATACAGGTCTCTAAACCCTGCTACAATTACATTGAATGCATTTCTCTATCCCATAATAATATACTAAGTCTTTATGTGAATTACTGTTTGTGATAGATTTGATCTTCCTTTTTCATACTCTTCTGATGGTACTTTCACATTTGCAAATGTTAATATTTGTTAGTTACATGGAAAAAGGAATAACGGTGATGGTGATGATAATAATAATGCAGTTTTGCTTTGCAGCATACATTCTTCATTGCCCTGAATCAGCGTTGCCAAATTCCTCATGGACACTTCTAAAATGTCCTTTCCACTTCCTTCACTTATTTTGTGGTCTACTTTGCACAAATTTAACCATTACTCATGGACACAAGCCAATGGAAGTTTTAAAATGGTCTCTAATTCTCACTGTGGATTAAAATGCTGGGCTATGTAGTACTTTTATCTGTCATGTTGGGCTCTTGATATTTCTGGGCAAATCCTATTGAATTGAAGAAAACAAGAGAAGAAAATAAAAAATTGGATCTACTGATTATCATTTTCGTAGCCCTAAACAAAAGAACCCAATCAGGCCATCTACTAACAGTTATTCTTTATTCATATACCATTTCTAAGTGTATGTAATTTTGCAAAAAGAAAATGCCAGGGGGATGATGTTTGCCTAAGGAAAAGTATATTTTGGTTTCTCTAAAGCAACTCGGTATCTATACAATTATTAAGCTGACTAAAGGAAAATAAGCTTCCATGAAAACAATTTGAAACATTAAAATAGTGGGTAGGGAAAAAACACATTTTTCTTTGTCCCCATTGTTCACCCCCCACATCAAATCTTATTTTCTTTCTCTGGTAAAAGTAGTTAATAGTCATTGGCTTTTATATTTGGTTTATTTATTTGTTAGATTTATATCCAGGAGCTTGATGTATGCATGGGAAGTTCTCATTAGCTTTCCCCCAAAAAAATCTTCCTTATTTAGCAGCTACTTTGCTCAATGCAAATATGGTAAAATATGATTGTATAATTCATCTTCTGACCAGTTTAGGAATTTGTGACCAAATTTGTGTGCTTGATGATAACACACACCAGAGTGAGACTAATTCTGTCAGAACTGTACAAGAGAACTTTGTTTGAATGAAATGGTAGCAATCAATCATATTCTCCTCCTTTCTCATGCATTCACCTAGCAACCATTTTGGTCTAGTCCTTGAAATGGAACTCAGTGTTAGTTGTGACCAACCAGATCCACCTGTGAAGAGAGCAATTAGTTACTTTATTGCTCATGTCTATTTCACAGGAAATCTTCCCTAGCAGTTTCTACATAGACCAGATTAGGTAATGTTCAATGACATTCAAGGTGGAGTCAGGTCTTGCCTTCTTATGACTACATGCAGAGAAATTAGGAGGAGGAAGGAGTATTATGTATGTTCATTGCCTTGAGTTAAAAGTAAAAAATAATAAAAGTGGAGTAAAAGAAAATCGTTAAAATTGTCGTCATATGTGCCTTTTTTCTGAAACAGAAGTCAGGCACAAACTTGACCAAAGTTAAGGAACATTTAGAAAACTGTTAAGGATTTAAAGGATATAACATGGTTATTTCTGACAAATGGTGTAGTTATAATAGGTAAATCAACTGAATATTTGGGAATAGAACAAATTTAATATGAAATTATAACAAAAACAATATCAAGTATGGAAACAGCTTCCCCATTCATAAAAGAGATAAGTATTCTTAGAGTTATATATTCAATTTGTTAGCTATCTCTATCTATCTATCTATCCACCCACCCACCCACTCATCCAAATGCATATATTGTATAAAATGTAAATATCCCTATTTACTTTAAATAATACAAGATGAAACTAACTGGCAGCTAATCTAAACAATGTTAAAAAAAAACAACCCAAACCTATGGTTCTCAAATTGACATTTTTAGCTTTCCTGCATTTTACAACATGGCTTGTAAACTTTCATTCATACATTCCACTTTGACCTCATAAATTGTGATAATAAACCATAACAGTTGGATAGACATTGCTCCTTTGCTGTTCAGAACTTTCCTTTTGATATACGAAGATCAGGTCTCTGGCATTGCAATTTTATTCTATTAGATCTTACATCTAACTTTAGTCTCTTTTACACTGTTAGGGTCTAGAGACACTAGCAGTGCAATCCTTTATATACCTATTCAAAAATAAACCCTACTGAGTTTAGGAGTATGCTTAGGAGTTTAGCTTTAGACTGTATTTCTATCAAATATTCCTAGGAAAAAACACATTACACTGAACATGTATTTTTCAGAATCACAGAATTAGAATTGGAAGGAACTACTTTTGGCTATTAACTCCAACTGTCTACTCCATGCAGGAGTTCAGATTAAAGCATCTATGACAGATAGCTGTCCAATCTCTCTTGAAAGCTTCCAGGGAAGAAGACCATTACCTTGAAGGATAACTAGATTCTCTGTCAAACTGCCCTCACTATAGTAATAAGAAAGTATTCCTAACATTCAACAAGAATCTGCCTTTTTGTAACTTACAAAAAAGTTATTTTTGCTGTATTTCCATTATTTGTATTATTTGTGTTGCTTGTATTTCCATTATTTCCATTATTGACATTATCTCTTGACTTTCTTTCAGAGATATAGAGAACAATGATATCCTTTTAGGTCCTCAAAGTATGCTGTCATATTTCCCTTCAGCCTTTGAAGGCTAAGCATTCCCAGAAGCTCCAGTCTGTCTTTATAGGACTTAGTTTCTAGACTCTAATTATCCACTTTATTGTCATGGCAGCCATCTCACACTAAACTAGCTTGCTAATCAGAATGTCATGAGGATATTTTTGTGATTTGCTGAGATACAGAAATTAGAAATATGTTATGTCAAAATATATGATGGAATATATATGAGCATTCCTACAACTTACTAAGGAAGTTATCCATTGAAAACATGAATTCAGGTTAGAATTTGTACTTAATCAAATCAGGAAACATTTGCTTTCTGGAGAAACTCACCTAAAAACATTGCTGAAATTAAAGTTCTGATTTTCTTTTGTTTTTGGGGCAGGTGGGGAAACACATTTAAGTTTCCTGTTCACATCTGATCTTGTTTTTTTGCCTTTTCGTTAATTACTTCATAGTGCACAGTTTTTCATGAGGCTGATAAATAGTCACCGATTATTTTGCTGTTACCTGATATCTGAAAAGGCAAAGGAGGACAGAGACAATTCAAAAAGGGAACAAATGGACTAAAAGGAGGAGAATTTAACTTTTTTGGCATCCACAACAAAAATAACTTTGAAAATCAGCAAGATAGATAGATAGATAGATAGATAGATAGATAGATAGATAGATAGATAGATAGATAGATAGATAGATGATATAGATAGCAACAGCAGACTTATATACAGCTTCACAGTTCTTGGTAGTCAGATAGATGGATGATAGATAGATGATAGATAGATAGATAGATAGATAGATAGATAGATAGATAGATAGATAGATAGATAGGATTCTCCTGGATCGGACCGGTTTGGGTGAACCCCTTGTTCCAAAGATCAGCTGGCTTCGAACTAGTTCACTGCGATAAACGTGGGCCTGCCCGCCTGCCCTCCACTCTTTCCTGTGCTTTATTTTCTTCGTTTAGAGCACAGCTGATTTGCGCGGCAGAGCGGTTTCCTGTGCCTCACCTGTTTTATTCACAGAGGCTGCAGTTGAAGGTAAGTATTAGAGGCTTTTTTAAAATGCAGTGTGTGCATGCAGAGTGTGCGTTTGGCACGCACACAAAGCACATGCTCACCAAATCAGTTGTTATACCAGTTGAATTGTACCACTGGATGGATGGATGGAAGGATGGATGGATGGATAGATAAATGATAGATAGATTATAGAAAGATAGATGGTAGATAGATAGATAGATAGATAGATAGATAGATAGATAGATAGATAGATAGATAGATAGATAGATAGATAGATAGATATTAGATAGCACTTAGACCTACATGTATATTAAATTACTTTTTCCAGTCTCAAAAAGACAAGTTTTTCAATTGCAGGATAAAAGTCTTCAGCTTGAAAATGACTCTTTTCAATTTCTGGCAGCAGGCAAGCCACTGAGAGGGGACTAATCAACTAATTAAGATCACACAGCTCAATTTGTTAATTCAAGGATAAAATATATAGCTAGTCCTCAACTTACAACCACAATTGAGCCCAAAATTTCTTTTGCTAAGTGAAACATATGTTGAATGAGTTTAGCTCCATTCTACGATTTTTCTTGCCACAATTGTTCAGTGAATCCCTGCAGTTGGTAAATTTGTTAAGTGAAACTGGATTGCCCATGGACTTTGCTTGTCAATGAAGGTCACGAAAGAAAAATCACATGACCCCAGGACTCTGCAACTGTCATAAATATGAACCAGTTTTCAAGCATCTGAATTTTGATCAGGTGAGATGGGAATGCGATGATTGTTGTAAGTATGAAAAAAGGTCATAAGTCACTGTTTTTACTGCCATTGTAACTTTGAACAGTCACTAAGTCGAGCTTTTGTAAGTCAAGGACTAACTGTATTAGGGAAGCCCTATGTTATGTCACAGAGAAAAGCTGCTCAGGAAGAAATACTCTTAAAAAAAAAAAAAACCAACCACCAGAAACACCAGATAATGTCTACAGAATATAGAACATGGGGAACAGGAGGATATATCCTCCTTTTGCTAAATAACTAGTAACCGGATTATTAACTCAGAAAAAGTTCAGACAGAAGGAACAAACAAAGAATATTTTAAATAAATTGAAGGAAGCAAAATCAAAATGGAATCCTTGGACAAAGTCCAACAACATTTTATAAGACGTATTTTCCTTGCATAAATATGTTTTATCTTTAGAGAATCGTGTATTAATTACTGGGCTGCAAAAAGAAACATAGATCTATTTATTTATTTTATTTATTTATTTGATTTGCCAATTGTTTACAAGATAATAAGTATAAGTGTATACATAGTTGTGAATACATGAAATGGGTACATATAAGAAAAATAAAAGAAGAATAAGAGAAACAATAGGACAGGGACGGTAGGCACGTTGGTGCGCTTATGCACGCCCCCTACAGACCTCTTAGGAAAGGGTGAGGTCAATAGTAGACAGTCTAAGGTTAAAGTTTTTGGGGTTTGGGGAAGAAACTACAGAGTCGGGTAGAGTATTCCAGACATTGACCACTCTATTGCTGAAGTCGTATTTCCTGCAATCAAGTTTGGTGCGGTTAACTTTGAGTTTGTATCTATTGTGTGCTCTTGTGTTGTTATGGTTGAAGCTGAAGTATTCATTGACAGGTAGGACATTGCAATGTATGATTTTATATACCATGCTTAAATCAGACCGAAGACGGCGTAATTCAAGGTTTTCTAGTTCTAGAATTTCAAGTCTGGTGGCATAAGGTATTCTACAACGAGTAGAGGAGTGGAGAACTCTTCTTGTGAAATATTTCTGGACTTTCTCAATTGTGCTAATATCAGATACGTAATGTGGGTTCCAGACTGATGAACTGTATTCGAGTATTGGTCTAGCAAATGTTTTGTATGCTCTGGTTAGTAGTGTGATATTACCAGAGAAAAAGCTACGTAGGATTAGGTTAACAACTCTTAATGCCTTTTTGGCTATGTAGTTGCAGTGGGCTCTAGCACTTAGATCATTAGAGGTGAGTATTCCAAGGTCCTTTACAGAGCTTGGGTCATCAACAAGATCTTGACTATTCAGCTTGTATTTTATTTTCTGATATATTTTTTTTGCCAATATGTAAGACAGAGCATTTATTTGTTGAGATTTGAAGTTGCCATTTGTTTGACCATTCTGATACATAGTCAAGATCTTTTTGTAGGGTAGCAGTATTGTCTGTGGTATTGAACAGCTTTACATCATCAGCGAAAAGAACGCAATTGCTCTTGATATGGTCACAAAGGTCGTTTATGTAGATTATGAAGAGAGTTGGTCCTAGAACACTGCCTTGGGGGACACCACTGTTGACAGGTACAGAATTTGATAGGATGCTCCCAATTTTGACCATTTGTTGTCTGTTTGACAGGAATGCTTCTATCCAGTTATTCAGTTGTCCAGAGATACCATAGGATTTTATTTTTAGGAGTAGTTTGTCATGTACCACTGAATCAAAGGCTTTACAGAAGTCTATGTAGATTGCGTCTATTGCTTTGCCCTGGTCGAGTTGTGTCGTCCATATGTTTTTGCAGTGTAAGAGTTGCAGATTACAGGATAGTTTTTTTCTGAAACCAAATTGTTTATTGGAGAGTAGGTTGTTTGTCTCTAAGTGGAGGATGATGGATTGGTTAATAATTGATTCCATGACTTTACAGGTGACGCAGCATAAGGAGATTGGTCTGTAATTTTCAACTAGGCTTGGGTCTCCCCTTTTTGAAGATGGGGATGACTGTGGCTTGTGACCATAGGTTAGGCAAGGAGCTGGTCCTGAAAGATTTTTCAAAGATTATGCTTAGAGGTTTGGCTATGGCAGTGGATAGCTTTTTTAAGAAGTAGGCACATATACAGCTAGTTCAAAGATGATGGATTGGGAAAGTCAACAAAGAGTGCATTTTACTCAGTAAATCCCACTAAATTCAGTGAAACTGCTTTCCATATGAGTGTATGTGAATAGGAGTGCAGTCTGAAAAATAATTTCAATATATGTACACTTCCTGTACTGCTAAACAGAGAAAGAAATTAAAAACTGTTTTATTCATACTTTGTATAAACAAATTGATCCAGACAATACACTGTTTATTAAGCACTTATGTATTTTAAAGAAGAAAAAAATGTATAATTAAAATTCAAAAAGAAAAAGAAAATCTGTCCAGGATTCTGATTCTGCATTTCCATAATAGAAGACATAATCCATGTTTAAATCAGATTTAGTGCCCAGAGTTGTAGAGGACCACTGTGGTTCCTTTAGACTTTTCAAATCTAGTTATCTAGGTGTGTATTCCATGTTCAAAAACACCGAATTGTAAAATTGAGGATTCAGTTATTTCATCACAAGGAAATGGATAGTGATATTCCTTATCATCCTTCCTTCTAGGAAACACTAGGCCAATTATGAAGCTTACCAGAGTTTAATAGATGAAAGCTTCTAGTAGTATACACTGACATCTTATGAATAACTTATAGAACAGTGAGCTCTTTGCCTGGAATATTACATCAAAATCACATGTAATTCTAACACAGAAGAATCCCATTCATTCAAAAACATTTTTATAAATATCATGTTAGAATTCCTCCTGTTCCCTTCTTTATTTGCTGACTTGGAAACTGCTAGATGTTTTGTATCAATTTCAGTACCATGTTTTCCCCAAAATACAACCTACTCTGAAAGTAAGCCCTAGCTTGCTTTTTACATCTGCACCCAATATAAGCACACATGTTATAAGAAGTTCCTAAGGGCCTCTGACAGCAAAAAGGAGGAGGGCAACATGTGCACTTGAGGTGAATCAGTGGATGACATCTCCGCCTCCTGAAAATAAGACCTGGTGCCTTTTTGGGTGGCAAAGAAATATAAGACAGGGTCTTATTTTTGGGGAAACATGAGTATATCCAAAAATGTTGACTCAATTATCAAAATTCAGCTGGAGAAAGGGGCTTTTCTGCATACAGGTAGCCATTGACTTACAACCATCTGTTTAGTGGCCATTCAATGTTACAACTGACTTATAACCATTTTCACAGTTCTGACCATTGCCGCATTGCCGGTCATGTGATCAAAAATTCAGGCAATAGGTTCATATTTATGATGGTGTCTTGGTGTCATGTAATCCTCTTTTGTGACCTTTGGACAAGCAAAGTCAAGGAGGAAGCCAGATTCACTTAACAACCATGTTACTAACTTAACAGCTGCAGCAATTTACTGAACTGTGACCAGAAAGTTTGTAAAATAGGGCAAAACTCACCTAATAGCAATATAGCAATAGCACTTAGACTTATATACTGCTTTACCATGCTTACAGCCCTCTCTAAGTGGTTTACAGAGTCAGCATATTGCCTTCCAACAATTTTGGGTCCTCATTTTACCCACCTTGGAAGGATAGAAGGCTGAGTCAACCTTGAGCCTGGTGAGATTTGAACTGCCAAATTGCAAGCAGCCAGCAGTTAGCAGAAGCTTGCAGTACTGCACTCTAACCATTGTGCCACCATGGCTCAACCTACTATCTGTCTTGCTTAGTGATAGAAAATTTAGGCTTGAGTGTGGTTGAACGTTGAGGACTACCTATAGTTAACACCTCTTCCCAATTCAATCAGAACAGTGGGGACTGCTTTTGTTTTTAAAAAAGCATGGGTTTCCATTTTAAACTTAGTAGACCTTGTTTCTATTACTCTAGATACTCCCTCTTGCTGAGTTTAGTAAGGCCTCTACAAAGAAGTGTTGTTAAACCTGTTTGGATATGTCACTTTCTTCTCCTTTCCCCCAACTCACTTCAGTGATCTTGGTTTAGCTCAAAAAAGGACTCAGTTAAGGCCTTTTCCTTTAAAAAAATGTACATTTGAAGTTTCATTATTGAGAAAGGTAGTAGAACCCCATGCTGCTTTCAGAATATTTATTCAAAGAGGCTATCTATCTTCAGTATCTAGACAGGACATAACCAGAAATAATCTGGAGATGGATCAAAATAGTATGTAATAGGCAGTTTAAATACTTCAAAAGAAATGGTTTAAGGACTTCCAGTTTGAGGTTCTTTGGCGACAGACCGAAATCCATGATCGTATGTGGTTTCGATCCGTGCTTACCACAGGAGCTCCCCGAGCCAGCTGGATTCGGGGCTAAGCCATCCTGTAGAGGTGGTGAAGAGGGGGGGGAGACCACCAGCAGGGTCAAGGAGAG